>NC_135802.1:77449405-77749405 GCF_964213995.1 Mustelus asterias | reverse complement strand
GATATTAAAGTTTTTTTTTAAAAATTCTACATTAATGCCCTGCTACGTGACAAATCAGATAATTTTCTTGTAATGATCTTCCCATTAATGAACCATAACATGCTATTATCTTGGGAAGCTATACTCAGAGTAGGAATGGGAGTAAAATCTTTTGCAGTGTTATTTGTGGAACAAAATAAGGGGAAGAAGTGTATTGTTGGATCTCATTGTTATAATGCTATATCAACATATAGCATTGTTAGAATGCTACATATAACTTCTTCAGTTCTCTGCCCAAGGGCAGATCCAATCTACAGTGCTACAACCTCTATCACTGGTCGGACAACTATGAATGCTGATGGTAGAGGCTCCAATCTTCTTTCCATCACATGGCTGACCAGGAGTCTGTCCTGCTCTTACCGCCTGCCTTTGGCATGAGCTGGAAGGATAAATAAGTTGATACTCAACTCAGCCATGTAATCAATGCATCTTCCTTGGTCACCAAGTCCTGGAACAGTAATGGAACCTGAGCTTCACGCTCAGGGACAGGTATGCTACCCACTGTGCCACAAGATGTCCTGATTAAACTATCCTTTCTCTCAGCCGTTCCCACTGGTGGGATCTTCCAGGACACCAGCAGTGGGGGTGGGGGGAGGCGGGGGAGGGGTAAATAGAATGGGAATCCTTGTCAACAGCGGCAGGATTTGCTGATCCCACTGCTGGCCAATAACAGGCTGCCCCCGTGGCTGTGAAATATGTCACAGGGAGTGTGGAAAAATAGATAAATAAATAAGCTTGAAGAATAAATGAAGAACAACTGGCAAATGTATAAGAAACACTAAGGCATTAAAATACATTTGGAAAATAAATTGAATGTTTGAGGAATGAATGAGCTGCAATTGGAAATGAAGGAAGAGTACTTAAAGATTGAGAGGAAAGCATTTGGAAAGTAAATGAGGTGTACTAGGGGATGATAGCCTCGTGGTTATCATACTAGAGTAATAAGAAAGAAAGATGCGAGTATAAATCCCACCATGGTAATTTATGAGAATTTACTTCAACAAATTTGCTCACCTGTGGGCGAGCACAAAAAATTGACTACGGAAGCTACAGAATTATTGTTAAATCCCAATGGTTCACTAATGGGTATCTGCCACCTCTGTATTTGAATCCAATCTCCCAACGTATGATTAATTATTAATGCCTTCTGAAGTGGCTTAGCTGTAAAAGAGAAAATGAGAAACAGATGGAAAAAGCAAAAAGAAACAGTTCAGTAATGAACAAGAAGCATTTGGGGAATGAATAAATGACAAAACACTTTATTATGAAATATTATGTTCATCAAGCTGGAGAATGTCATTGGAAAGGAATGGAACACTTTGGCAGTCCGCTTCAAGCATTGCCTTCTCCATTATGACACAATGTGCATGCAGAATATTGCTTTCTGCTCGATGTGTCAGCTACTGGGGTCGAACCACCCCCTATTGAAACTTTTTACCAAAAACAGTGGGGTTGAGTTCTAATGAAATTTCCTACTAACTTATTTATGACAGTTCTCAGCAAAAGGAATGTCACTTTCACATAAAGTGGAGATGCCGGCTGATGCCATTTGATTTCTGTGTCTGTGCCCTGTTTGAGAACAGAGACCACTCCATCTGACGAAGGAGCAGTGCTCCGAAAGCTTATGGTATTTGCGACCAAATAAACCTGTTGGACTTTAACCTGGTGTTGTGAGACTTCTTACTGTACTTTCACATAAACCCAGCCTTAGATGAGCAATCTTTCTCCACCAGTATATTATTTTCACCTTGCTCCTTATGCAGGCAAATAAAAAAGTAAACCAAAATTTCTGACTTTGCAAATACCACGTCTACTTTTTCAGTAAAATTAGTGAAAATAGGAATGTTAGGCTGCATGCCTCAAGAACAGAAAATTAAGCTCAACCTTCTTCAAGAAACGATCAACAATCTACCTCATCATGAATCCTTCCTTCCCTTTTCATTTCCTGAGGGAACTTCTTGACAAAGATGTTGCCAGGTGTTCAGGTAAAACTCCAAAATATTAATTCATCGCCACTATTCAACTCTGATCTGCCATGCTGTACAGAGAAAGCCTTTCTCCACACTGGACCCTCACACTAAAATCAACCACCATATCTCATTACCTAATGCTTCCAGACTACTCCCATGTCTAGAACTTGAGGCCCTGGTTTTCAGTCAGATACTTATTGAACTTGTTTTGAACTTTAATTAACAGAATCAAACTCGGAGCAAAAGAATTTCCTTCATCTCTCGTTTCACTTTTATTACTTTTCAATCCATATGTTCTAAATCAGTATTTATAGTAATTAAAAGACCTTCTCAATCTTTCCTCAAATGATAATTTAATTTCCGCAACTCTGCTTGTAAGTTACAACTCAAATTCACAGACTCTGTTATTTTTCTCTGAGCTTTTTTGAAGGTAAATAATCCAGGTTTTTACAGGCTGGGGGAAACCTTCCTCAAATGCAAGAAATTGATGTACGATTTAGAAAGAATTGAAAATGTTGTAAAGCAGTTTAACAATGTAGCAAATGTGGAGAAAAAGAACAAAACTAATGTATGTATAAGGTACTGGCTCATACCTTTCTCCATTCACCTACCCCTCTGCTCCCAACCCAGGCCTTTAGAAACACAAAAGCTGGAATATTACCATCCCTCAACAGTGGGATGCTAGGTGGGTGTTGAGGGAACATAAAATGGGGTGCATAGTAGCAGTTCCATACCCATCTCCCAGCAGCCCTCACCCAATGCCCTGTTATGAACCCTTGGCAGGGGAAGCTTGGGGCAGTCCCTCATTCGTAGGCCATTTGAAGTTATTTAATTGACTGCTTAAGGGCCCATCCTGCTACCATTGGGATTTTGCCACAGTGGGGGAGACCAGATGCAAGTTTCTAGGCCGCTTCGTAAAACTGGGTGAGCCTTGCCCAGCAGGGGACTTAATTCCTGCAGTTCAGGCAACTTGTTCCCATCAGAGGCCCCTCCACCCTCAAGGGGTCTCAGGTGAGTCTCCAGAGTTAACTCTGTCTGGGTTTCATAGCTTCTCTTCAGGTGATTAACTGAATCCCAGTAATGGCCACCATTTCCAGTGGTGCTGTTTTGACAAGAGACCTGAAGTTCATTTAACTAGCTCACAGCTCTCTGAGACAGGACTCCCTCTCCAATGTGGGGGGGGGGGGGGGAGATGACGGCCCACCTCAAGCCAAATCACAGCCTGGAGGATGTTAAATGGCTGCAGGGTGCAGGCAGCTTGTTCCTGACTTCTATACCAGGAGACATTCTGCAGGACTTTAAGGGCCTTGCTCATCCCGAAACCATAGAATCCCACCGAAGGTCAATGGACCTTCCCATGTTCCACCCCTTGCCCACTCCGATTCCCATGGCATGAGGGGTGGTAAAATTCCGGCCAAATACTCCAACCTCTGTTCCTAAAGAGCTTAAGCCAGGTGCCTTTTCAAACTTATGGTGGACCCCTGCTGCTAGTACGAAGCTCATGTAATCTAAAAGGGGTGTCCTCACAACCTGTCACACCCGTTTTCTCTTGGACTGTGCTGGGTTAGCCATGATGTGGAGATGCCGGCATTGGACTGGGGTAAACACAGTAAGAAGTTTAACAACACCAGGTTAAAACCTGGTGTTGTTAAACTTCTTACTGGGTTAGCCAACCAGAAGCCCAGGAAAACAATAGAAGCCACATTTCTGATGTCACATCTGAGGCCATGTACGAAATGTAAATGCTGTTGTCATATTTCAGGTTCCCTGTCCACATCAGAGACCACCCAAGAAAGTGTTGTCAAGCAACAAATGCTAAATGGGGCAGATCATAGATTCATAGAACTCCTACAGTGCAGAGGAGGCCATTTGGCCCATCAATTCTGCATTGACTCTCCGTCAGAACATCCCACCCAGTCCCTACCCCATAACCCGATGTATTTACCCCACTAATCCCCACCAATCTACAAATCTTGGGACACTAAGAGGCAATTTAGCATGGCCAATCAACCTAACCTGCACATCTTGGTGCGTGGGAGGAAACCCACACAGACATGAGGAGAATGTGCAAACTCCACAGAAACAGTCGCCCAAGGCCTGAATCGAACCTGGGTCCCTGACGCTGTGAGGCAGCAGTGCTAACCGCTGTGCCACTGTGCTGCCATACCATGATGCCTAACATCATGAGCCTCCAGTGCCACTTCATCTGTCTGAGATGTTAGGGCAGGATATTTTTGAAACAGCGCCAGAGGACTTTAAGGCTAGATACTTCTAAGACTGCTTTCATTAACGTACATAAAGCCCAGATCTTATAATGTCAAACAAATAATAAATTTTCATCGTTCATGTCAACCCTTTAGATGCAGGCAGCACTGAAGAGACAGTGGATGCAATATAAAATGCAGCTGGGCCAGCGACGTCGCGAACACTGCTCCATGCGCTCAACCTCATATACAGCGACATCCATCACAGAGGTTCCTGTTTACCTGTATCACCAGGACAGCAATAGTGAACATTTAAATGGGAAATATGTGGAGGAGTCTGAAATTATCACCCTGAAATCAAAAGAGACACACGCTTGACTTGGCCTGAAAATAAACAACAACAAAATAAAACAAGTGATTTGCATTTTACCCATTAAAACGTAAGACTCCAGTATCAACCATCGGTCTCCAAAATCAACAGCTGAACCCAGCAAGAGGAAAAAGAAAGTAAACACTCCTGTGGTAGCTGCAGTCGAGCATGGGGCCAGGCGAGACAGATGTGGCAATATTTCATACAGTACAACTTTCAGAAACCTGACTGGAAAATGGAGCTGTTGGTTGATGCGTGTGGCATTTCTATGGCTGCGAGTCATTTAATAAAGCAAGGCCCATCACTAAAGTGCGGCTAAGAAGAATTCAAGGAGCTTGCACCAGGATCGCAGACTATAAGCAAACGCCAAGCTGGTGTGCAAGTTAGCACGCTGGGGCGGTGTGTAGTAAATCTAAGCCAAGCACGTTATTGATCCCAAGCAGTTGATTTATAGCTTTGAATTTCATTTGTTGGCTTTGTTTTGTTCCTCGTAAAAATTAAGAGGCCTTGAAGATTCAAGTTTTTTTTTGCCTTTTCTTGCATTTCTATTAGTTTGAAATTGCTATTACTTTACAAACCTACAGGTGTTCCTAATTCACAAAATATTTCTTTGTGTTGCGGCTCTTCACTGGACAACAGTTTGCCACAAAGGCACACTTGCCACAAGGTGGAAAGTGGCTGCTGACCCCACACGCTCAGGTGGCAGGACCTTGGGTGTCATTTTACCTGTAGCAGCCAAATAAGAGGCCACTGCTGAGACCGCCCCCCCCCCCCCCCCCCCCCCGCCCTCCCATCTGTACCACCTTCCAGAGCTGCCAGTCAGGGAACCAACAGCTCAGCAACCTTGGCAGCACCACAAATAGAGGGAGTTGCTGCTGAGGCTGCAAGAAGAAAAAGAGGATAACTCCATCCTGAGGTACTCTCAAAAACAAGGTAGGTTTTTTTTATTTACTATGCTAGAGCCAGGGAAGGAGACCAGCAATCAGAGAGGGGGATGCAGCTTCCAGTAGCAGCACCATCACCCTCAAGGGATCTATCTGTGAGCCATGGAGCAGCCATGCAAGAGGGTCTCCCCTGCCTGGGAATCTATTCAGAGGTAACCATGATTTACCTAGTGGTCTCCCAACATGGCAGTGGCTCCTTCCAACACCAAATAAGGACCGAGATGGGAAGTAGCCCTTAGTTAGCCACTTAATTGAATTGGCTACCCACATCCAATTGGCAGGTGGCTTGCTGAGGTTCCCTGCTGCTGATGCTGCTGCTTGTAGTTAGTCCTACGAGGAGATTTATTGTCATGGTATATCACGCTCATCTGCCTTGCTCCGTCCTCAAGTCCAATGCAGCAGATTGTGCAACCATCTGTGATGACCATCATCCAACCATGCCTAGCTTGAGCCTTCTTTTTGCTGCCCTGCACTTTGCCCCCCAGAAGAAATCTCCGTAGCTTTTCAACTCCAGTCAAATAGCCAAAATACTGACATTTTCTTTTCTAGATTTTTTTTAGAGTTCTTTTTGTTCTTTCAATTTCAAGCACCTCTTCATTGGTGTTATGATATCTACCTGGAACTTTTAATATAGATCTTCGCATTAACATCTCAAAGCCTATATTTTCTTCCACAGGTCTTACTTTATTATCCAGGTTTCTGGGATATACAGGGAAGTGGATAGAACTGAGCATCTTCTGAGATTTTTCCTTGCAACATTGCATTCCCTTGTTGTTCCCTTCCTGTGCCCTTCTTCAAATCTGTTATCATTTGTTTTAAATAGACAAATTTCAGTTTTCACTCTGGCTTCTTCTAATGTATTCCTTCTACTATTCTTTTTGTCCTTTGGTGTTCATTTCGATCCATATTCTAAACTTCTAGATTTTATTTGATATATGATATTTTATATAGATTCCACAAATAGCGCTGTGTACATCAGCGTACTGTAAATTTGTTGTATTGCCTCAAATTTTTTCCCCTAGTTTCCTTCATCAGAGAAAATCCAGTGGCAGTAGGAATGCATGGGCCTCCCCTCCCCATGCCTTCCATTGCCATTTTACTACCTCTCAGCCCACGTCCAGAGGGTTGATAAAATCCAGCCCTCTAGCGCTATTGGAATGAATATGGTCATAAGCTGTGAAATGAATCATTTGCCAACCTAAAAGGAATATTATCAAAATGTATCACACAATACTCTCTTAACAACTCTCTCAACAAACTTAGACTGTGACCTTTCTCCTCCATCTTGACCTTTTTAAAAAAAATATCCAATACACTTTTAGTCCCTGTGCAAAAGCCCCTCCCCTGCCTCTCCCCATCTCTCCCTTTCCACCACCAAGCCATCTGTCACTCATTCTTAAGTTTTGCTTTCACCGAGCACTGATCTTTATTCCCCTATTAACACATTCTAATATCTTTACTCAACTACTAGCACCTTCACACTGCCATTAATGCTTTCTCTGCCTTGTGACCGCCACATTTTTATTGCAATCTCTCCTAGCTCCTACCCATCAGACTTCTACTCTGCTCCACCCCCTTCTTATACAGTATATAATCCATACATTTCTCCCTCTCTTTAACTCTGAAGAAGAGTCATACAGACTCGAAACGTTAACTCTATTTTCTCTCTTCACAGATGCTGCCAGATCTGCTGAGTTTTTCCAGCACTTTCTGGTTTTTGTTTCACTCTCCAGTCATGGCTTGCCATCCATTAACAATTAACAACAGTTTGTCTCAGCTGTGACTCATTTAGTAATAGTCTAACCTGTGAGTCAACAGGTTTGGACCAAGACCCTCCCCAGGACTTGAACACAAAAGGTAAGGCTGACACTTCAAAGCTGTACTGAGGTAGCACTGCACTAACAGGGATGCCATCCTTTGGGTGAGATCTTAAACCAAGGCCCTGTCTGCTCTCTGAGGTGGCCATAGAAGATACCATGGCACAATTTCAAAGAAAGTAGGGGAGTTATCCAGAGTGACCTGGCCACTATTCATCACTCAATCAACACCACAAAAACAGATTATCTGGTCATTATCAAAAGCTGTTTGTCGAAGCTTCTGAGTGCAAACAATCTCCTGTTTCCTACAACAGTGACTGCGCTCCAGAGGTACTTCATTGGTTTGAAAGTGTTAAGGCACTTGTATAAATGCAAGTTTTTATTATCTTCAATAAACATGTAAATGGCTTAATTGCCACTGATGTTTTTGACCCCAATGTGGAGATGCCGGCGTTGGACTGGGGTAAGCACAGTAAGTTGTGAGACTTCTTACTGTTTTTGACCCCAGCAGGACAACCAGTAGCACCACTGTTGCAGCTGTCTGTGTGCAGTGGATGACAGCAAGAAGCAATACCTCAGCATTCCAGGGTTAAAAACCAAACCGGACACAAAGGCAAGGCTGAGAAACTCCTTTTAAGTTAGCCTTTTAACAAAGGATTGACAAGCATTGTATACCTGAGTGTCAGAATTCTGGAGGTGGTCTGCCTTTGCCATGCATGGACTATTTGAGGATTAGCACAGAACAAGCCATATTTACTAATACTTATAGATTGCACTCTCTTGAACCTGATGGGTTGTTTCACAGTGACTGGCTCACATTGATAGTCACAGCTTTCTTCAGACCTTGCATCTAGATTTAATTTAATTAGCTTTCTTTTTGCATATATAACCTGCAAAGCAGGAGAGCAAGACTATAGTAGAAAGTGCCATTCCACGTTGTGATGCCAAATAGCCTGTTTAGTGAGGAACTGTGAATGAATGCTGATTTCACAAGAGTAGTTTGGAATGGCGGAAATTAATTTCAGTGTACATATCAAGTTATTTAAAAACCTGCATTTTCTAATTATTCATTTTTAAAATATAATTTTCTAACATTTGATTTTAAAATAATGTCATGCTTTGCCATGCTAAGGTGGTGGTAAAGTCAAAAGCATATGTTAAAATCTCCTCTAGTGCCTATGTATAATCAAACCAATGGTTTTTCTGTGAATATTTCTCCTGTTTCATATTCCGAATGAGGTTGTAAACATCTTCGTGTAGAATGTTTCTACAATCTGTCTAGAAATATTGAACAAAGATGATCTTTTACGCACATATTTATGATATAACATATAACCATCAGAGGAATTCTTCCTCACATCTTCAGATGAATTTGATGACTAAAGATATTAATGATTATTCAGGGTAGAAGACTAGGCACAGGTAAGTGAAAATGTCAGGCAACAACTGGTTTATTCAGAGCTATGGCAAACTCAGTAAGCCCTGAGTCATCTCAACTAAGTTAATAACTCAAAAACTTGTCACAGTGTATTTCACTAGCCTCGCTAAAAGAATCAGGTGCCCCCCCCGAACTAAAATTGTGTTTAACCAACTTCCCATGAAAGAAGAGCTGAGAATTATAGCATAATTTATTATAAATAAACATAAAATGTATTTATTAGTCACAAGTAGGCTTACATTAACACTGCAATAAAGTAACTGTGAAAATCCCCTAGTCGCCATGCTCCAGTGCCTATTCGGGTGCACCGAGGGAGAATTTAGCATGGCCAATGCACGTAATCAGCACGTCTTTTGGACTGAGGGAGGAAACTGGAGCACCCATGGAGAAAACCCATGCAAATGTGGGGAGAACATGCAGACTCCGCACAGACAGTGACCCAAGCTGGGAATCGAATCCCGGTCTCTGGCGAGACTTCAGATTCATTTTATAAAAGAGATATTCATCTGAAAGGCACTTTTAACTAATAGAAATACCTTAGCATTGTTGTACAGTAATGAGACCCAAACTGGAAAACTTCACTGGACATGAGCATTGCTAATACCATGAGAACACACAATTTGAACACTCTCATGATGCAGTTAAATGGGCACTAAGCTCCCTACCTTGCTCATATTTAAATGTTTGACCATAAGCAACAAATTATTAAAGTGCAACACCACAGAAGCTTTAAGTGGGCAAGTGTGCTGCCTTATTCTGCTGCCGTGGGGCCCACACAAATCTGCAGCCCTCATTTCCATCGAGCTAACTCCGATGAATCTTGCCAGTTCAGGAGGGTAGGTAACCTGCTCCTTCTCAAACTTCAAAAATGGGTGGTAAAGGTTTTCAGCCATCTTTTGATGGTCTCCAGGGATCCCATTAAGGGAAGGCTGCTGAATGTCTGGTTTAACAGGGCTCCCTCTCCACCCACTTGTACCTCAAAATTCCAATCGAAGTCTGGCGTACATCATAACACCCTGATTTGGAAATCAAGGTGGCCTCCCACCTGAAACTCTGGCCAACCAACTAAAATGGCAGTGGCTACAATGGTTGTGTGAAAAGGGACATACATGAGCTGATACCATTTCCAGACCATTACTGCTGTTTGCATGCAGGTGGCCACAGTAAAAATTAACCTCAGTGTAATAAACTCACCAAGGCCAGTGTTCCAGTATCACACTGCTTTATTTAACATAAAGAAGGTCACGCCCACGGCTTAAACCAATACAAGTCATAAGCTCCAGATCTACAATACCCAGTCCAGGCTGGGGGTGCAGTTTTAAAACTCCCGCTGCTCATTTCTCATTGGGCAAGCTCCCACTCGCTTAATAAGAAAATTCATACTCTACAAAGCTCACAGAGAGACCTATTGATGATCCCCCATGTCCTTCATGGCCACTATAACATCCCGCCCCCTCTTTTCCACAACCCCCACTCTGATGTACAGCTCCCCCAGTAGCCCCACTGGGAAGCAGTTCTTTCCGTCACTTGGCAACCGGTCTAAAGTCAGCTGGGAGTGGCACTGGATCTGGCTGAACCAAATCGGGCACCTTTGTGATGGAAGCAGCGGTGAAGTGTCACTGATGCAGGTTCCTCTTCAGGGTTCATCTTACATGGGACACCCTGCTTCCTCAGCTTCCCTCAATAGGGAAACTCGTACTCCACGAAGCCCATAGAGAGATCTGTTGATGATCCCCCATATCCTTCGTGGCCACTATAACACTCACCAATTCTATTTGCAGCACTATCTAATTGCATTTCCATTGTTGCAAACAGTTACATAATATTTAACCACCGGCTCCAGGATAATGAATGCATTCAATGCTAGCCACAGCTGGAGAATAAGGAATCAAATTATTTACTGTCCCTTTAGAAAGGGATAAGCTCCTAATATTTGAAACAGTTAACAGCTTAAAACAGTTTAACAGTAATGCAAAATTATGAGCTTGATTTTAACTCCGCCTCTCACCTCTTTGCTGGAAGTTTGGTGGGGCAGTTGCAATGAAGTGGTGGGCTTATCCATTTCTTTCTTCCAATAATATAAACAAAAATAATTTTAGATTGCAGGTGGCAAAGGAATCTGCCCAAAGCCAGCAGACTCTTCTTTAAGTAAGCAGATTAAATAATTGGGGCCTGATATACCATTTTAACTTACGATGAGAGCAGGGCAAGCAGTGGGACAGACTATTCTGTACCCCTATATCTCTCAGTTGTGTAACATTTCACCATTTAAAAGCTCCAGATAGTTAATGGTGGGCAAGTTGAGTTGTTTCCTGAAGTTTACAGCTGAAGAAGTAGCTAATTTTTAACAATAATAAGCAAAAACCAACCAAGACAACCAAATTCTTCATGAGAATGAGTGTATTCTTATATTCTGTTCATCGCTATCTGTGTACTTTTTTGTACTTCAAAAGCTGTTTAACACTTTTATATATAAGGAATCAATGTATAGTCTATTGCTTCATGTAATATGTAGTGTTATGTTACATTGTGTGCTGTAGATAATGTTACAAAAGGCTTGCTGTAAGATTTTACCAACGCAACACTCTGTGAACTTGTCCTCTAATCCATGGATTTGTTTTTGATGTTTGATTTTTAACTTGAATCACTCTCCAACAGTTCATGTTTGAGAAGTTACTCAGATGTCACAACTTGTTGGTAGCTTTGTGTTAAGCACATTACTAACTAAAAAAAAAGTTCTGGCTTGTGAAACAGCTGTAATTTAAAATATATGTAAATAAATTGCACCATTAAAGCTGAATTGAAAATAGAATTGTTACTTTGCATTCATGTGCGTGTTAGAAGATGGACTGTAGGGTCGGTACTTTGGCATGCTGGCACTATGGATTGATAGTATCTGATCTGCCATAGAATATGTGGACCCAGGTTGGATCTCTGCATTGTGCGTGCAGTGCAAGTCTTCATACAAAGGGAGAGAAAACCATTCCAACTTGGCATTATTCACATTAAGGTTGACTCAAGGGCATTGGCACCAAGATGTATACTTTCAAAGGTGAGTAATGAAGTGCGGGTCCATACCCTGGAGGAGAGGGAAGGAGTTTAATAGCAAATTATTTCCCCTCACGATAGGAAGAGTTAAACTGCCAATATTTGCATGCGGTAGTTGGATTTTTGGTTACTCTTCAAAGGTTAGAACACCACAAGCATCGCCATGGCCACCGATTCCTCAGGTTCATCCAATGTCCCACCAGGTAAACTAGCTCAACAATGTGTGGCATGATGGTACCATATCAAGAAGTCACTTTCATGAGATAAAAATGATCTAATTAATGGAATTATTTTGTCTCTGAAATTTCACTCAAAAAGCTATGTTCTCCAGCAGCAGATTCATCACTATAAACACCAGCTCAACTGTAGGTAAAATATAGAGAAGTTCAGCACGTTCTAAAATTCACCATTCCCTTTGTTTCTGTTACGTGAATCTTCATCTACCACAGATTATATTGCAATGTTCATTAAACTACGCAGCAGTGTGATCAGAGAAACAGACTCAAACCAGGTGGGATCAGAGGATAAAAATAGAAAGTGCTAAACAAAACTCAGCTAGTCTGGCAGCATCTGTGGAGAAAGAAACAGAGTTGACATTTTGAGTCGAATTTAACCCCTCTTTAGAATTGAAGTTCTGAAGAAGAGTCACATTTGACTTCAAATGTTGGGCAGAATTCTCCCAGTTTGAGACTAAATGCCTTGGTGAGGACAGGACCATGGAGTGTTTCCCACTGGAGAGACTGGAAGCCACACCAAATCTTCCAGCCCTATTAATTACGCATGTGGGTATTTTACACTAAATTCAGTGGCGGGGTGGCCTGGATGGCGTGTAGTCTGCCATTGTGTCCAGATGCCATAATGAAAGGGCACGCATCATCACTGACCCACTATTGAAAAAAGGTGGACCTCCTTAAAATGAAGATATATCTCTGGGAGCACTCTGAGACCAGAAGACGGACCACCTCAGAATGAAGATGGATCTCCAGGAACATTCTGATGCTGGAAGATAGACCCTGTCCAGGACACTGAATCTGGAAGGTCCACCTGCAGATGCTCCCTCAAACTTACTCCTGTGGTATTGCAGTGTTACTGGTGGCCTCCATCTTGAACTCTGGAAGCAGTCCAGGCCTTATCCAGATGAGTCCTGACACCTCTTGTTCCAGATATGTTTCACACTGGCGTGTTTTCCTGCTGGCATCATGGAGTATCTACCCTATTAGGCCACTTCAGAATCTGATATGTTGTATGAGGTTACCTCTCATTCACCTAAACTCTAGAAACATCGCTTCATCACCTCTAAAGCAAGAATATCCTTCTTAGATATGGAGACCAAAACTGAGCACAGTGCTCTAGGTGTGGTCCCTATACAATAGTCGTATTATTTATTTACTCTTGCATCCAGTCCCCTTGTAATAGAGACCAACATGCCGTATGCCACCTTAGTTGCTTTGTACGTGCATGCTAACTTGAATGAGAATACCTAAGTCTCCCTGAAAACCAACATTTAAAAAATCCTTACCATTAAAAACTTCAGATTTCCCGTTCCTCCAATCCAACTTAATAACTTCACATTGCCCCACAGTATACAGTTTTTTAAATTCACCTACGGGATGTGGGCATCGCTGGCTGGGCCAGCATTTGTTGCACGTCCCCAGTTGCCCTTGAGAAGGTGGTGGTGAGTTGCCTTCTTGAACTGCTGCAGTCACTGTAGGTACACCCACAGTGCTGTTAGGGAGGGAATTTCAGGATTTTGACCCAACGACAGTGAAGGAATGGTGATATATTTCCAAGTCAGAATGGTGAGTGACTTGAAGGGGAACCTCCGAGTGGTGATGTTATCATCTATCTGCTACTCCTGACTTTTTCATGGCCATGGGTTTGGAAGGTGCTGCCGAAGGAACATCAGCTCCCACCTGTTTGTGCAAGCAATTAACAGCAGAATTTAATTCTCTCCCCGAAGTTGAGCTGGAAGATGAAGGAGCCCTTTTAATCAGGTTGAAAGATGTGGAGTGGAAACTCAATCTTCCACCAATTAGGTTGGGACAGGAAAGTAAAAGGATGGCCTTCCCAACCAGAAACCATTTGAGGCCCTTACGTGGCTACTTAAGGGCCTCATCCCATTTCTGCTGGTGTTCAACCAGTGGCGGGAGGGGGACACACAGGTGGGAAAACTGCCAGGTAAACCTGGGCAGGTATATTTCCAGCCTGGGAGGAACAAGGCGGGTTACTTCTATTAGGGCAGCCCATTCCCAATGGAGAGACCCACCAGATGCACAGGTTGCCCAAGAGTGAAGAACCCTCCCAACCCTTAAAACTTGCCCTACTACTCTTCCTTGTCAGGGCCTCTCAACTAGCCCCCCAGCAAGCCTGCCTTAGCTGCCTCCATTTTAGGTTCTTGCGATGACCCTAAAACCTGGGCCTGCTGTAGTGCCAGCAGTGGCCACCATTTCCGATAGCATTGCTGATTGGTTGATGGGTCTCATAGACAGGACATGATGAGGGATCTGACGGTAGCCAGATCGCTGCCAGCGGGTTGGGCAGCTCGGAATGGCAGCAGCAGGGAAGCCACTGGCACTGCAGCTGGCGGACAGGCACACCCACAAGATCTATGTCCCTTTGCAGCCTCTTTGTGTCAAATATTATATAACATTTATTCCAATTTGATTTTTTAATACTAACTCTTTTATATAGGATTTCTTTTATTTCTGACTACTTTACTCATTTTGTCCCTACTCATTAATTTGTGCTGATTTCTAATCTCAAGCTGACGATTATTCTTCTCCTATTTAATATACGCTCCTATAATTCAAATATTGAGGGCTATTTTCTGCCAGCGAGATTGCGTTTTTCAATTTTCCACGTGCTTCGCCAGTGACATAACGAGATTCATACCCAGAAAGGAATCTGACAGTATCAACCTGGCAGTGCAGACATGTGGCAGAGGGCAATGCCAGGGCAAAGCCTCTGGGGAGCCCCATTGGGTTCACGTTATGCTTGCTGGGGTGAAGAGCCCCAGATGCTGATGATGGTGGAAGGGGATGGGGGTGGGAGGAGGGGGGGGGGGGGGGTGAGGGGGTGCGGCTGTGGAGGAGAGCCTTGATGCTGAAGGGAGGCATCTCCCGTTTCCATGGTGGGGGGAGCTGGGGGGTCTAGTTTCTGCGCTGATCTGAATGCCACATTTAAAGCGTGCCTGGATCTCTCTGGAACCAGTCTTGCCAGCTCTATCAGCTCCCTCCCTGCCACAGTGATGGCAAAAAATACACAAACTCAATTCTATTGTCAGAGAGGTTCAAAATCTGGACTAGGAAGATTAAGATCCCCCACAAATACTCGGTTATGCAGCTGGGGAGCTACACCAAGTTTCAGTCAGAGCCTGAAAATTCCACCCATCATATCTATTCCACTGGCTTTCTTTAAATTTAAGACTCTTATTTCAGACTTAAATGTGTCATTCACAATGTAAAATTCTACCACGTTAATCATTCTGCTCCATAGAGACTATCACAATGAGATTACTAATTGGCCTTGTATCATTACACAACACATAGCCTTAAATAGCCTTATCCCTCATTGGTTCTACAATGTATTGTAGGAACCAGTTGAATACATTCCATGAACTCTTCTACAGACTATTATCAATTTGATTGCCAAGTCTACATGAAGATTAAGGTCCCCCACAAATGATTGCATTATGTCTGTTACAAATTCGTATCTTTCCTGATTAAAACTCTGTCTACAAAAGGTCGTGAATGTAGCCCAATCCATCACACATGTAGCCTCCCATCCATTGACTCTGTCTATACTTCCCACTACCTCGGTAAAGCAGCCAGCATAATTAAGGACCCCACGCACCCCAGACATTCTCTCTTTCACCTTCTCCCATCGGGAAAAAGATACAAAAGTCTGAGGTCACGTACCAACTGACTCAAGAACAGCTTCTTCCCTGCTGCCATCAGACTTTTGAATGGACCTACCTTGCATTAATTTGATCTTTCTCTACATACTAGCTATGACTGTAACACTACATTCTGCACTCTCTCGTTTCCTTCTCTATGAACAGTATGCTTTTTCTGTACAGTGCACAAGAAACAATACTTTTCACTCTATCCCAATACGTGTGACAATAATAAATCAAATCAAATCAAAGTCCAGCAGATTAGCTACTGTTAAGACCTCTGTAGATTACTCCCATCAGTGTTTTCTGCCCCTTGTTATTCCTTAACTCTACCCATACCTATTCTACTTGATCATTCAAGCCAACATCCTTTCTCACTATGGTCCTCATGTTATCCTTTATTATTAGGATTTCATACACATATTCCCTCTTTCCATTCTGCTTATCTTTTCAAAATGTCAAGTACTCTCAAATAATTTAGTTACTGATCTTGGTCGCCTTGTAAGTATGTATGTGTAATGGCAATTATGTTGAATCCACTTAGTGCCACTAATTCATCCAATTTGTTATAAATGTTTTCTGAATTCACATAAAGAACATTGATTTTAATTTGTTTCCATTATTCCTGTGCTGACCTTGTCTGTTGATGTACTATTAATGTTAAACTCCGTATAACTTCAGGTCACACTCTGCTCCATTACTTTGGGTTTTTTTTATAGTTTCCTAAATTTCTCCTTGCCCAACATTTCCCCCATCCCCTTTTTAATTTAAAACCCTGGGTTGAATTCTCCCCAAAAAATTCTAAGAGGGGGATTTTGCCATCATGTTGCACCCGTTTTTTGGGCGTGACAGGGTCGTAAAGTGGGCGTAAAGCTATTAGTGCGATTGGCGCCGGTTTTTGCAACTGGCGCAGTCACCCTCTCACCAAAAATGGCCGAGAGGCAGGTTAATGTATTTAAATTTATTTTAATGCTGTTTTACATCTGCTTAGCGAGCCCAGTGCACAATCATCCAGGCCTGCCCCCCGCCTTTATGACCTCACCGGGAAAGAATCTCACCGGCGAGGAATAGGCATGCTCCTCATGAATGGGGAGTAGTCGAATTGGCCTTGCCAGTGGAACGGAGGCCATTGAGGACCCCCCCCCCCCCCCCACACCCCGCAGAGGCCGAGGGCAAAGGGAGGTGCCCCTTGGGCAGAGTGGGCCACTGCGCATGCACTGATCTGTCAGTGCCGAGATTGGTGCATGCACAGTGCACTGACAGTCTGCCTCTTTGCGGGCCTACTAGATTGATGGCCAGCCCCGCGACCCCCGTAACACCGGCCCTCCGCTCGCCATGACCCAATCACTGGCCCTCCCGACCATTCCTGGGGCCCAGCCCCGACACCCTTTCGCTCCCGGCCTGCCCCGATCTCTCCAGCTAGCCCCCACCCGATTCTCCTGCGAAAGTTAACCCCCCCTGCAGTCCCGACCCCTGCTCGAAGTTCTGAACCTCCAGCAGGCTGAACTCGCCCCTCCAGCCCTCTCCGAACGCTGGCCTCCCTCCTTCTCTGACCGATCCCACGTAGACTGCCAGCGGGACCCCTCACACCCACCGATCACCCGCTAGACCCCGCCCCCACCAAGCCCTGCCCCCTTCGCACTGCCTGATGCCTGATGGGCAGTGCCATGGTGTCCCCTGTGCATTGGCACTTTGCTCCGTGCGCAGTGCCGGGGGCACAGGCTGGCACTGCCAGGGTGCCCATGCCCAGTGGACACCACCTCCCCCCCCCCCCCCCCCCCCCGCTGCCCGACACACTAGGGGCCCCGATTGCCCCCTCTTCACTCCAGCAAGGTCGGACCGCTAGCTTCCCAAAAGTGGGGAGCTCGTGTAATCCCTGCTGGAGTGAAACTTTCTGGCGGGGTGGGAGAGGCGAGTGGGCTCGGAGACCTCAGTCCCAGGCCTGCTAATCCCATTTATATTGTGGGGAAATTATTATGTAAATAATTTCCATGTCTCCCCACCGACTTCCGGTGCAGAGCAAACATCACCGGAAATCCAGCGCTGGGAGACACAAGTGGGGCATGAACCCTTGTGCAAACCCCGTGAATCGGCCGCCATGGGATTCTCCCGGTCATCTGCGCTAAAACATTAGTGCAGCAGGATGGGAAGATCGAGGCCCCTATCTACAGACATAGCTCTTAGTGTTACCAGGATGCTGATTTAAGTGGAGATCATCCTAAACAATCTGCTCCTTCTTTCTCCAGCACTGGGGAAATCAATAAGGTGCATCTTCATAAAGTGAAATCCCTACCTTCCATTCCACTCTTTGCGGTAGATATTTAACTCTCTGATCTGCTTCACCCTATGGCAATTTGTGCATGGCAGTAATCTAGGGATTATTCCCCTTGAGGTTCTGTTTATTAATTTAGAAACTCGCACCTCAAACCCCCTCCACAGAACCTGGTTCTTGGTTCCATTTGTCTTGTTTGTTTCTGCACAGTCCAAGAAAACCTGATCCTCCTTCTCCCAAACCCAGTTCATCTCAAGCCACAATGAGATATTCTCACCCCTGGCATAGGGCAGGCAGTACAGAACTCCTAGTAGCAACTACAGATAATAGCATCCTACTCTCTTACCTATGCTGACCCTTGCTACCACACCCCTTCTCATTGCCCCTCCTAGATGGCCTCGTATACCATGGCACCATGATCAATTTGCCCCTCCTCGCTGCAGTCCTTGGTCTCATCCATACAGGCAGCAAGTACTTCATTTCAGTCAAAGGTCACAGGCTTAGTCTCTTCCATCACTACACCCTAAATCCAGATAGCTGCCTAACTCTCAGTCACATCCTCCTGTCCCTGCCCTGACCAACTCTAAAGCGCTACTTAATTTAAGTGGTGTGGTTGCCTCCTGGAACAAAATGGTAGATAACTCATTCCCTCCCTGATTCCCTGCAATCAAGTTCCAGCTCAGCAACTCCGAGCTGAGCTTGTCTGAGTTAATTACAGAAATGTTAATGTGGATGTGATTGCTCAATGTCTATCTTCCGGGAAACTGAGGAATGAAACAGTCAGCTTCCTTGTGGGATGGAATAAATAAAAGAGCAGGATTTTATTGGGAAATTAAGTGGAATGGCCTCCATCGGGAAATTAAATAAGTAATGAATGGGCTTCTCACTTATTCTTACCAGCATTGCTGCTGCTGAACTCCAGTGTGGTTCAGAGACTTAGCTTGCTCATCATGATGTTCATTGGCCACACTCTGCAATTGCAAGCAGAATCAGCCATTTATTTTTAACCGTAAATTCTCAGCCTAACATAGCAGCCATTGTGTTAGTACCCATTGCACATATGTGTCCAATCTATTGGAATAATGAGTGCTGCAGGTGAATGCTGATGCATTTGAGTAAACTTAACAGGGGTTTTCAATGATATTTGAGATTAAATATTGCCCATGAAACATTTTAAATAACTTATAAATTATACAACTCTGCATGTAATGGAAATCCTTTGTCTCTTCTTGTTGAGACATGCTGTACACCTGTCTTTGCTGGTGCACTATGAGTCACTATGGGATTGCTGGGGCAAAACATTAGGATTTTAATTGTGACTAAACACACAAACGGAAAACAGCGGGGACAATTCTCCCAGCCAGGAGACATCAGCAGGGGCATCGTCAGCTCTGTGCCAGAAATCGGCACGGAGCTGAATAAATTATTTAAATTTACATCTGATTAGAGGGCCCACTAGCGTTTCACTCCAACGGGGTTTACTCCACTAATGGGGAGCTGTCGGCTTGATCCCACTGCAGTGAAGTGGGGCCATGGAGGCCCCCTAGGAGGTCGGGGATAAGGGGGGATGCCCCCTGAGCATTGTCAGCTTGCCAGTGCCAAAGGGGCAAGGTGGCAATGCCCAAGGGGCACCTTGGCACTGCTCACCGGGCATCACGTAGTGGGAGAGGGCCAGAAGCGGCGGGGCCTATTGGGGGAGATTGGTGGAAGTGGGGGTCCTGCTGCCACTCTGCACAGGGATCAGTGACAGGGGGAGGGAGGCCAGTGATCCGGGCTGGCCATTGGAGTGGGCATGAGGAGGAGGTTCGGCCTGCTGGGAGAGGTCGGGGCTGCGGGGATGGGGGAGGACTGGAATGTGAATAACACACAAGTCATGGGCACCTGCAGCGTGAATGATTTATGACCTATCTCTGTGTGGGGTAGAGAATATTTACAAAGCATTACCAGTAGTGCGATGACCTGTTTCTTCCATGATCATTACTTGAAACATATCCTGCAACATGCTTCAAGGATCAGGACTAACTGTAGGTAGTTATTGTTTTTAATAAATATCCACAATTTGCAATCATGCCAAGCTAACTTCCATTTTATTATAGATTTAATTAATATTTTAGGATTTGAGTGGTTGGTTGAATGTCAAGGTTGATCAAATATGCTCTCTTCGAAAGACCATCAGCAAAAACCATTTGCAGCGAAACCTACAAATAAAGTGTTATTGTCATCTAACTTTTATATCGTGCTGTAGCTTCAATAACTGCAGTAACCTAACTTTTTTTCCCTTTTCAAGCCAGTAGTTACTACAATTCTAGAGCAAACTAATAACCTCCCTGGAATCTTTAGGAAGAAAATCATGGAAGGGGAGGCAATGGCCTAGTGGCATTATCACTAGACGATTAATCCAAAAACTCAGATAATGTTCTGGGGACCCAGGTTCCAATCCCACCACTGCAGTGAGTGGAATTTGAATTCAATAAAGAATATCTGGAATTAAGAATCTACTGATGACCATGAAACCACTGTCGATTGATAGAAAAACACATCTGGTTCACTAATGTCCTTCAGGGAAGGAAATCTGCCATCCTTACCTGGTCTGGCCTACATTTGACTCCAGAGCCACAGCAATTTGGTTGACTCGCAACTGCCCTTGGGCATTTAGGGATGGGCAATAAATGCTGGCCAGCCAGTGACGCCCATGTCCCACAAATGAATAAATAAAATGGAGTCAAAATTGAAAAATAGCTTTCTCTATAGAGTTTAAAGTTCCTAACAGAGTTTCTTCACTTCAACCAGAAAGGCAGGAACAATTGAACTACTTTAAAAATTACTGGAACTAGATGTTTTGTGATATTCAGCCCATGAGTTATGAAAAATGTGAATATTTTCTGTCCTACGTGCTCAGATTGTGGAGCGAAGGAGACCTGAATGGCTTCTGATTGTAAGTCCAGCCAGGTGGAAGTGCCATTGTCAAGCTGTCTCAAGCACTTGATTTCCCCGTGCAGCTCTACAACTGAAGTTAATTGTTTAAGACAAGGTAACAAAAGCCTGTCACATCTCTAGTGTTGATGGATGAGCTCGAAAGCATCAGGAAGCAGGGTGCACACTGTCCTTCATGCAGCTAACGACTGCCATATTCTAAACGCAGCCTTACTTTTTAAACATTTTTTTTGAAAAGACAATCCATGTAATAAAAGCAAAGCAGGATACTAAGGAAACAATAGAATTTCGATTTCACTTTGCTAAGAATTGTATCAAATTTAGCTCTATTCACTCTTACTTCATAATTGAACAAAATGTCATTAAATACCTTCAGTTCACAAGAGCATCATTTCACCTGCTCAAATCTCCACTGACGTTTAAGATTGTAGCACTTACAACTAAAGTGGTTGATTAACAGCCATCCACAAAGCGGTTGAATTATTTCCCTGAAGGACACTTCTTACCTATTGTTGTCTTGTTCTTGTGGAGGAGGTGATTTAAAAAAATGCTTAATTCAGATAGTGGTGACAATTTTACATGGTGACTTTAATTATTAAGATAAGAATGCATCGATATCTGCCATAAGCTTCTCTAAAAACTCACTCTAGTTCTCATTTGTATCATTGTAACTGAGCCAGTTTATTTAATAAAACCTTTCACACACAGTGGAGGAACCTGTGCTATGCTGTATTTTAATTGAGTTGCCATATGCCAAACTGGTAATCCAGCTTTGGCTTTGACCACAAGTTTGTTGGCTGGCTGGCTTGGATCTGAGAGTAGGGGTACAGTTGAGGCCTGGAATGACTGGCGCTGAGTAGAAGAGGCATGCATTTTTTAGCTGAGGTCCTCACATATCTTTCAAGAATCTGGTGGGAGATACAGGAAGGATATCAGAGGTAGGTTCTTTACGCAGAGAGTGGTTGGGGTGTGGAATGGACTGCCTGCAGTGATAGTGGAGTCAGACACTTTAGGAACATTTAAGCAGTTATTGGATAGGCACATGGAGCACACCAGGATGATAGGGAGTGGGATAGCTTGATCTTGGTTTCAGATAAAGCTCGGCACAACATCGTGGGCCGAAGGGCCTGTTCTGTGCTGTACTGTTCTATGTTCTATGTAATCTCTTTGGCTCCATCAGACATGGAGCTGATCTGAGCACGTTCAAACTGTCCAACCCCAAAATGCCAAATGGAGATAATCCAAATTTGCATAATTAAAAAGGTCTGCTACCTTACATTAAGTGCTTTGTGTTCCGAGTGGTAGGTCACTTTCAAAATGTTGCCATTAAAAGGACGGCAAAGCTACCAATCTCATTTTGAGGCCATTATCCTCTGAACAATCCCAGTCTTAGGGAAATAAAATGAACCCGGTTGTCTTTAAAAAGAAATGTATTCAATTTATGAATCTGAATGACCTACTAGTCATGGGCAACTGAGCATAAATGATTTACGATAGTTCTTGGCTCGTATTAGAGAACATTTGCAATGCATCATCGGCAGTGCAGTGATCTGTTCCTCAATGAGCATTTAGTGAAACGTATCCTGTAACACGCTCCAGAGACCAGGCCTTTCGGCAACGCCTAACTGCAGTCAGTTATCACATTTTCTTTTTGTCCATTAATATGTGGCCGTGCCATGGAAATATCATTAGCTACAACAAAAAACCCTTAGTAAATATCCACAAATAACAAAACTGAACTGTCAGTGTATTCTATGACCGGTGAATATCGAGTGATTGGTTGAATTTCAGGATTAATCAATCCGGTTCTCTTTGAAATGGAGCTTAATCATGAAATAAGAACAAGGCAAGGTCAGTCTGGGTATCAGACCATTATTGCAGAATGTTTCTGTGCCGAGCGACTTTGAAATATTAGGCATTTGAACTTTAGAATTGATTTGTGTGTTAATAAAATACAAGAGTGTGATTTCAAAATACCCAGATGGTTCACAAGAATCCACAGTTGTCACCTTTTTATTGTTAATTCTAATGTTATATGAAAATGAAACCCTGCAATCAATGCGATCATTGTGTATCAAGGTAGAATTTACTATCAGTGCGATTACTGTATGAATCCTTAACAGACTCATAACCAGGTCCTCCTCTGTTCAGCTCCTTAAACTAAACAAAGCTGCTAAAAGTACCAGACAGAGAAATTTGGTGCAGTTTGAGCTGTGAGGCTGCATGGATGTCACATCACAGGTTAAATATAAGCCATGTTTGCCCTGAACTTATGCTGTTAACCCTAGAAAGGTTTCTAGGATCAGGGAGGGTTTCCCACAAGTAGTCCCCAGCCCCCAACTCGACCAAGAAGCTGGAAATTTAAGTGGAGGTTTTCAGCCTCGGAGGAGTATTGGGGTGGGCTGGGTGGAGGCGTGGGCGATCTGTTACGCGCTCTATCCAACACCCAGAAAAAAACATATGATTGATCCCAGGAACAAAGCAAGTCGTTTTTCAGCTGCTCACGTCTTTATGAGTTTGGGCCCCTATCACAGTCAAGACTCAGGGTTGCCAACTCTCCAGGATTGGCCTAGAGACTCCAGAAATTGAAGATCAGTCTCGAGGACACTGATGTGTGCAATCCTGGAGAAATATCATCAGGACCATAAAAACAGAGCTTCTTTTGTAATTTTCTTCGAATATTTCTCTTTACCACAGATAAAAATATTGAAAATGGAGGGAAATAAAGGCTGTTTGGTTGACAGTCAAGCATCAATCCAATTGGGTAATGTCTTTTTTTTTGCCTTCCAATTGGTGAAGGAAGGCAGTGTCACAAGGATGGGTGTGTTGGCTGACTAATGGCTGGAGTGTGGGGATAGGTCATGTGACAAAACATCCAGGGATACATTTAGTCACAATTGACAACAATTCCTAGATTTCACATTCACCTCTTGGTCAGGAGTTCCCCTTTCTCCATCAGCGACACCCAAGTTCATGACAGCAGTTCATATCTCTATGGCTTGAACAGACTGAACAGAAAGACAGGTTTTGTCTGATAATTCACAGTTGCTTTATTGAATCACCCACAACCCCACAATACATAACTCCAAAATTTAAGGTGCTCAACACAAGTTGCCATGACCCATGGTATTTTGAGAGGATCTACAGGCATTTAGAGACGCAAGGACTGATTAGGGACAGTCAGCAAGTGGACAATCATGTCTCTCAAAATTGATTGTGGTTTTTGAAGGGGTAACCAAGAAGGTAGATGAGGGCAGTGCAGTTGATGTTGTCTACATGGACTTTAGAAAGACCTTTGACAAGGTACCGCATGGTAGGTTGTTGCATAAGGTTAAATCTCACGGGATCCAGGGTGAGGTAGCTAAATGGATACAAAATTGATTTGATGACAGAAGGTGGTTGTAGAGGGATGTTTTTCAAACTGGAGGCCTGTGACCAGCGGTGCGCCTCAGGGATCGGTGGGTGGGTCCACTGTTATTTGTCATTTATATTAATGATTTGGATGAGAATATAGGAGGCATGGTTAGTAAGTTTGCAGATGACACCAAGCTTGGTGGCATAGTGGACAGTGAAGAAGGTTATCTCGGATTGCAACGAGATCTTGATCAATTGGGCCAGTGGGCTGACGAATGGCAGATGGAGTTTAATTTAGATAAATGCGAGGTGATGCATTTTGGTAGACTGAACCAGGGCAGGACTTACTCAGTTAATGGTAGGGCATTGGGGAGAATTACAGAGCAAAGAGATCTAGGGGTACAGGTTCATAGCTCCTTGAAAGTGGAGTCACAGGTGGACAGAGTGGTGAAGAAGGCATTCAGCATTCTTGGTTTCATTGGTTCGAACATTGAATACAGGAGTTGAAACGTTTGTTGAAGTTGTACAAGAATTGGGAAGGCCACACTTGGAATACTGTGTGCAGTTCTGGTCACTATTATAGGAAGGATATTATTAAACTAGAAAGAGTGCAGAAAAGATTTACTAGGATGCTACCAGGACTTGATGGTTTGAGTTAAGGAGAGGCTGGATAGACTGGGACCTTTTTCTCTGGAACGTAGAAGGCTGAGGGCTGATCTTATAGAGGTCTATAAAATAATGAGGGGCACAGATCAGCTAGATAGTCAATATATTTTTCCCAAAGGTAGGGGAGTCTAAAACAGGGAAGAGATACGAAAATGTCCAGAGAGGCAATTCTTTCACACAGTGGGTGGTGAGTGTCTGGAAACAAGCTGCCAGGGGTAGTAGTAGAGGCGGGTACAATTTTGTCTTTTAAAAAGCATTTAGACAGTTACATGGCTAAGATAGGTATAGAGGGATATGGGCCAAATGCGGGCAATTGGGACTAGCTTAGGGGTTTAATAAAAAGCGGCATGGGCAAGTTGGGCCGAAGGGCCTGTTTCCATGCTGTAAACCTCTATGACTATGACCCTGGTTTTAACTTACAAAATGCTAACTCTACATTAAATCCCTATAACTTGCTTTAAACTTACAAAAATACAGGCAAAACACCACGTCTTGTCCTGAAGCCTGAAGAAAAAAGCCTCAGGCCAGTATCAGCAGGGTATGGCTGGAACAAGTTACAAGTTTCCAGCAAAGAACACCAATTTATTGCCCCAAACCTTCACAAACCCTCTGACCAATATCACTATGATTTGGCTGAAACTTACAATTCCTAATACGACTGCTTTGTACAGTGTCAATTGTAGGCCTGAGCCAAGGTGACCAAACTTGACCCTTCTTCTGACTGCAGCCTGGAACCTTTAGGCCAATGTCACCACAATATGGCTGGTAACACTTACAATTGCCAGCATGACTGGTGTGTCTGGTGTCGAATGTAGGCCTGAGTCAAGGCGGTCAGCCCTGACCCTCCTTCCAACTATAGCACGGATACTCTGATGTGCTCCACTTTGATAATAACTTAACTCAGACACAACAAAGCATATTTCCTGTTCCAATTTTGTTGATCCCACACAAAGTCCAGACAAATGTCTTCAGCTCCTGCTGGGCGAAACAATATGGGGTTTTCCATGGAAGATGTATCCAGACAAGTATTATCAGATCTCATTGTACGAGCAATTCTCCTACTGTTTGAGTTGACACCGTAACATCACTTTGGATCCAGTATAAAGGATTCCATTTCCAGTCCTATTGTCAGAGCTGAGTGTATATGGCTTTGATATGAACTTTTTGCCATTGTATTGGGTAATCAGATTTCTAGATTGTATTAATTGATGGCAGGTAATGGCATTCCCCTGGTAGCATTGCTACCCGATCGCAGTGAGTCAGTGGGCGGGGTTTTCCAGTCATTCTTACAGGTGGGATCGTCCAGCCCCGCCAACGGCAACATTTTGCCACAGGTTCCCCAGTGACAGACAGTGCAAACAACAAGAAACCCACTTATGGTGGGCTGCCAATGCGAAGCAGGGGAAGTGGAAAATCCCACCCAATGTCCAAATCTCTTTGACGGGTCACTGTTTTTTGCTGGATATCCAAATTAACAGCTTGCTGCCTCACCCTGTGTCTGAGGCAGCAAGCTGTTACTGGTTGCAGCTTGGTTTTTGTAAAGCATGTTCCCGGATTTGTAATTTATATTTCATGAAGTTTCCAGTTGGAGGGGATTCCGATCCTGCACCTTGTTTACCGAGTTACTAGGCACATCATACCCTACAGAAGCCAAGGAGAAAAGGAACTCCGATGTTCTTGCTAAAATGATGTCAGGAGTCCAACAAAAGAGTTGTGGGTGTTAGGGGTCTTAGAACATCGTTGACCATAATTTCTGATGCCCTCCAAAAATTTAACGGTTTCCAGTTTCCTGGCCTTAACCTAACAGACGCACAACCAGTATCCATTCACCTCCACTCATCTGCCTGTCTGAACTTGTTTTCATATTGAACAGTTTTGTTTTCCTTTATCTTAAGCATTTATGGGATGTGGGCATTGCTGGCTAGACCAGCATTTATTGCACATCCATAATTGCCCTTGATAAGGCACAGTCAGAAGTCTCACAACATCCAGGTTAAAGTCCAACAGGTATATTTGGAATCACAAGCTTTCGAAGCACTGTTCCTTCATCAGATGAGTGGACCATTGATGAGGCAACTAAAGATGGTTGGGCCGAGGACACCACCCTGAAGAACTCCTGTAGTGATGTCCTGGAACTAAGATGGCTGACCTTCCACTCCTACTTTAACCACATTCACTTCTTCCTAATAAAATACGAGTTCTGTGTATGCTTATCCTTTTGGGACATGTGTGGAACATTGCACGAACCCAATACTACTCAGATTCCCTCCCTCACCTCTTTAAATAGTGCAATAATTACTATATTGGTGGTGCGGTGGCACAGTGGTAAGCACTGCTGCCTCACAGCGCCAGGAACCTGGGTTCGATTCCAGCCTTGGGTGACTGTCTGTGTGGAGTTTGCACATTCTCCCCGTGTCTGCATGGGTTTGCTCCGGGTGCTCTGATTTCCTCCCACAGTCCAAAAGATGTGCAGGTTAGGTGGATTGGTCATGCTAAATTGCCTGTTAGTGTCCAGGGGTGTGTAGGTTGGATGGATTAGCCATGGTAAATGGGCAGCGTTACAGGGATAGAAGAGTGGGCCTGGGTAAAATGTCCATTCAGAGAGTCGGTGCAGACTCAATGGGCCAAATGGCTTCCTTCTGCATCGTAGGAATTCTATGGTTCTATGGGTTTCTATGGTTGCTTCCTGTTCTCACACCAAAGCAGAACATTTCATCAGCTTTACTTTCAATTTTCATCCTTCCTTCACCTTCAAATGACCCATCTTTAACTCTTTCCTATTCTTCCTCAAATTCATGACCTTCTTTGCTGCGGATTGATTGTCAACCAATATTAACTATAAGCTACCGATTCCAACAGCTATCAATCAGCCCAACTCTACACTCACACTCCTCATGCTGTCCATCAAGGCTCACAAAATGTAACTGTGAATCTGGTCCATGTGTGAAAAGACAAAAATGACATGTGAAGTCACACATGGGTTGGGTGTGCAGCTTGTGAGATCCGAATGTTGTCTGGTCCCAAGTATATTTCTGGCCCTTGGAGTCCATCCAAATTAAGAAGTTTAACAACACCAGGTTAAAGTCCAACAGGTTTATTTGGTAGCAAAAGCCTTTTTGCTACCAAATAAACCTGTTGGACTTTAACCTGGTGTTGTTAAACTTCTTACTGTGTTTACCCCAGTCCAACGCCGGCATCTCCACATCATGTCCATCCAAATACCAGAGAAATATGTCTGTTGACAACTTAGCTAAGGCCAGGAATCTACACTGCACATTGTGTCAGCTCCACATTACTATTCCCATCATCAAAGGATCAGGACTATTGTATTAGCATACTTCCCCTTTCACTCTTCACTTTCATTCTTCACTGTGGATTAGCAGGCATTAACTTGAAAACTGTGTACTTCAGGCAGTTTTATAACTGTTACCATGCCCATTTGATAATTTAAGTTATTCACGTTGCTATTATTCACAAATAATTATCTGCTCCAGCAAGATGACAGAAGATGTTATTCAACCAATGGGTCAGAATCGGTGTACTAATGGATTTCAAAGTGGCAGATTGCAGTAAATTTTTGGTGAATTTTCTAATCAACTAACCTTACGCCTTTAACAAAGACTGAAATATCCATTGAAAAAATATCCATGTTAGGTGAAATGCAGCTCTTTGAAAGTCTAATCTGCTAATCTGTTCAGTGTTAGACCACACATATGGGTTTGCTGGAAGCTTTGGACATTGAGATCTTCATCCATCAAACCTCACTATTTTTTTAATCCATTCAAGTGATGTGGGGTTCACTGGCTACATCTAGCCATAATTGCCCTTGAGAAGGTGCTGGTCAGTTGCCTTCTTGAACCTCTGCATTCCATGTGGTGTAGGTACACCACAGTGTTGTTATGGAGGGAGTTTCAGGCTTTTGACCCAACAACATATTGAGAAGGAATAGTGATATATTTCCAAGTGAGGATGGTGAGTGATATGTAGGGGAACCTCCAGGTTTTCCCAAGTATCTGCTGATCTTGTCCTTCTAGATGGTAGTGGCCGTGAGTTTGGAAGGTGCCATTGAATATGAAAGGGGAGATGGTTGAAGATGGTCATTGCCTAGCATTTGCGTAGTGCAAATGTTACTTGCCGTTTATCAGTCCAAACCTAAATGTTGTCTAGGTCTTGCTGCATGTGAGCATTGACAGTTTCAGTGCATGAGGAGTCACTAATAGTGCTAAACATTGTTGAATCATCAGCGAACATCCCCAGTTCTGAATTTAGGATGAGGGGAGGCTATTGCTGAAGCAGCTGAAGATAGTTGGGCCTAGGACACTATCATGAGGGACTCCTGCAGTGATGTCCTGAGACTGAGTTGGGTTGGCCTTCAACAACTACAACCATCTGTCTTTGTGTTAGATATGACATGAATCAGGAGAGAGTTTTTCTTTTGATTCTCATTGTTTCCAGTTTTGCTAGGTCTCCTTGATTTCACATTCAGTCAAATACTGCCTTGGTGTCAAGTGCAGTCACTCTCACCTCACCTCTAGGGTTCAATTCTTTTGTCCACATTTGGATTAATGTGGTCAAGAGCTGAGTGGCCCTGATCGAAAATCCTAAATGCCCTTGAGAAAGAAGTGGTGAGCTAGTTCTTGAACTTCTGCAGTTAATGTGATGAAAATACATCCACAGTGCTGTTAGGGAGAAAGCACTAGAATTTTGAATCAGCCACATTGAAGGAATAGATGTTCCAATTTAGGATGGTATGACTTGGAAACGAACTTAGAGGTGCTAGTGCTCTCATGTGCTGGCTACCCTTATCCTCTTCAGTGTTAGAGCTTTGAAGTTTGGGAGATGCAACTTAAGAAACTTTGGTGAGTTGTTGCAATGCTTCTTGACTAGTTCTTCACTACAGACAAGGTGCACCAGTGGTGGGGGTGGATGGGGTGTTGATCAAGTGGGCTGCTTTGTTTTGGGTGACGATGAGCTGCACTCGCCCAGGCAGGTGGAGACTATTCCATCTCACTCCTGACTTCTGCCTTGCAGATGTTGGAAAGACTTTGGATAAGTGAGAGGTGAGTCACTTCAATAAAATTCTCAGCCTCTAATCTAATCTTATAGCCACAGCATTTATCTGCCTGGTCCAGTTAGATTTCTGGTCAATTGAGACTCTCAGAATGTTGATGATGGGGCAATCTGTAATGGTAATGGCGTACAAAGTTAAAGGGAGAATATTTGATTCACTCTTGTTGGACATGACCATTTTTGTACAACAATGTTACGACCATTAATCAGCCCAAGCCTAAGTGTCGCCCATGTTTTGTTACATGCAGGCAGAGGCTGCTTCATTATCTGATGAGTTGAAAATGTTGGGCAGATTCCAGTGTTGTACCTGTAGTGGCTGATCTTTTCTTCAATAGTGTGTCAGTGATGCTGGATGGCTTTTCAATATGGCACCCAGATAGGACAGTGGACTATGTGCCATCAGCCCTGCCCCATCACAGAATATGATGCAAAATGCCCTGTTGAATAATTAATGAGGTTAGGGTGGGGGTTTTGGATTGTTTTCCTGCCAATCTCTGCAGCAGAAAACACACATTCCCGCTCCTGCCACAGACTTAGTTCCCAGATGGGAAAATGCCACCCAAAGTCTTGCTGTATCCAATGCACTCAGATATTTTTTATATCACATAGGTTAAATGGCTGACCACTGACCATGTGCAATGGTGGGGAGCTTCGGAGGAGGCTGCGATGGATCCTCCACCTGCCACTTAGTTTGAGATGGTTGTAAATGCTTCAACCTGGTCTTTTATAATCATGTGTTGATCTACCCAATCATTGAGGCCGGGATGTTCATGGAGCCCTCCGCTCCAGTTATTGTTTTAATTCGCCACCATCAATCACAATTTTACAAACATGTAGTTCAAAACGTCTATTACAGAACTATATGTTGTAATTATAGATAAACTAGTAATCAAAAAATGTTTAATGATAATTATATTTAATTGACAACTGAGTTTCATGAATCTTAATGATTTCCTAGCTCATAGTAATCTATACATGATCGTACATGGTTTGTTTTTCTTGCCGTTTTTCTTGATATAAAACAGATTTTTTTGTCTTAGCAATATAAAGGGGGCTATTTTTGTTTTATTCATTCATGGTACATGAACATTGTTGGCAATGTCATTATTTGTTGCTATTCTCTAATTGCCCTTGAGGAGGTGGTGATGAGCTGCCTTCTTATACTGCAGCACTCCATGTGGTGTAGGTACACCCAGTAAGAAGTCTCACAACACTAGGTTAAAGTCCAACAGGTTTATTTGGTAGCAAAAGCCACTAGCTTTCGGAGCGCTGCCCCTTCATCAGGTAAGTGGGAGTCCTGTTCACAAACAGGGCATATAAAGACACAAACTCAATTTACAAAATAATGGTTGGAATGCGAGTCTTTACAGGTAATCAAGTCTTAAAGGTACAGACAATGTGAATGGAGAGAGGGTTAAGCACAGGTTAAAGAGATGTGTACTGTCTCCAGCCAGGACAGTTAGTGAGATTTTGCAAGCCCAGGCAAGTTGTGGGGGTTACAGATAGTGTGACATGAACCCAAGATCCTGGTTGAGGCCATCCTCATGTGTGCGGAACTTGGCTATCAGTCTCTGCTCAGCGACTCTGTGTTGTCGTGTATCGTGAAGACCACCTTGGAGAACGCTTACCCGAAGATCAGAGGCCGAATGCCCGTGACCGCTGAAGTGTTCCCCAACAGGAAGAGAACACTCTTGCCTGGTGATTGTCGAGTGGTGTTCATTCATCCGTTGTCATAGCGTCTGCATGGTCTCCCCAATGTACCATGCTTCGGGACATGCTTTCCTGCAGCGTATCAGGTAGACAACGTTGGCCAAGTTGCAAGAGTATGTACCGTGTACCTGGTGGATGTGTTCTCACGTGAGATGGTGGCATCCATGTTGATGATCTGCACGTCTTACAGAGGTTGCTGTGGCAGGGTTGTGTGGTGTTGTGGTACCCAGCCTCTCCTGAAGGCTGGGTAGTTTGCTGCGGACAATGGTCTGTTTGAGGTTGTGCGGTTGTTTGAAGGCAAGAAGTGGGGGTGTGGGGATGATCTTGGCGAGATGGTCATCTTCATCGATGACATGTTGAAGGGTCCGGAGAAGACGTTGTAGCTTCTCCGCTCCGGGGATAGGTACTGTACTGTACTCCACTGTAGGTACACCCACAGTGCTGTGAGGAAGGGAGTTCCAGCATTTTGACCCAGTGACAGCAAAGGAGCAGCAATAGGTTTCCAAGTCAGGCTGGTGTGTGGCTTGGAGGGGAAATTGCAGGTGATAATATTCCCAGATATCTGCTGCTTTTGTCTTTCTTGGTGGTAGAGGTTGCACGTTTGAAAGGTGCTGTTCCTATACATCCTGTAAATCACAGGATCAGTGAAATGTTATGGCACATAAGGAGACCATTTGGCCCATCGTGTCTGCACCACCTCTCCAAAAAAGCATTATGACCTAGTGCCATTCCCCTGCCTTTTCCCTATACCCTGCACATTGTTTCTATTCAAGTAATCATCTGATGCCCTCTTGAATGCCTCGATTGAACCTGCCTCCATCACACTTCCAGTCTGAGCATTCCATACCCAAACCACTCGTATGAAAAAGTTTATTTTCTCACATCACATTTGCTTCTTTTGTAAATTACTTTAAATCTGTGCTCTCTCATTCTTGATCCTTTTATGAGTGGGAACAGTTTATCCCTATCCACTCTGAATAGCCCCCTCAAGATTTTGAATATCTCTATCAAATCTCCTCTAAGTCTTCTTCTCTCTAAGGGCAACAGTTCCTACCTCTCCAATCTAACTGAAGTTTCTTATCCCTGGAACCATTCTTGTAAACCTCTTCTGCACTCTTTCCAATGCATTCACATCCTTCCAATAGAGCGGTGTCCAGAACTGTACGCAATATTCTAGCTAAGGCCTAACTAGTGTCTTGTATAAGTTCAGCATAGCCTCCTTGCTCTTTTACTCTATGCTCCTTTTAATAAAGACCAGAACATCATATGCTTTATTAACTGGGTGCACATATTGTGGTGAACCATAGATGGTTACCATTATGGGTACTTGTACATATGTTACTCTTGTTACTGTTGGGGTTAGGGTTTGGGTGTTCCACCTGGTATTATTGTTTATGTGGTACACTCCGTTCAGCTCCGCCTTCTTACAGGAGTATAAAGGTCACTGCTACTTCCTAGTAGCCCTTAGTCTGGGATAGTATTGTTAAGGAGTGTGCTCCAATCTTGTTGTGAATAAAAGCCTTTATTCCCGGGCACGTCATAGCCTCCCGTGTGAATTAATCACGCATCACATATATACCCAGTTCCCTCTACTGCTGCACCCCTTTAAGAATTTTACCTCTTATTTTACATAATCTCTCCATGTTTTTCCTACCAAAATGCATTGGCTCACACTCCGTATTGAACTTCATCTGCCACCTCTCTGCCCACCCCACCATTTTGTCTTTGTCCTTTTGAGGTTCTACACTGTCCTCTTCACAGTTTACAACATGTTCAAGTGTTGTGTCATCTGCAAACTTTGAAATTGTTCCCTGCACACATTTATATGTATCAGGAAAAGCAAAGGTCCCAACACCAGCCCCTGGAGAACACCATTACGAACCTACCTCCAGCCTGAAAAATATCCATTGACCATTACTCTCTGCTTCCTATTTTCAGTCAATTTTGTAACCACATTGTTCCTTTTATTCTTTGAGCTATAACACATCTGTACTCATCCAGACAAGAGGAGAGTATTCCATCACACTCCTGACTTGTGCCTTGTAGATGGTGGATAGGCTTGGGGAATAAATAAATAGTTACGTGCCACAGAATTCCTAGCCTCTGATGTGCTCTTGTAGTTACAGCATTTATGGGCTGGTTCAATTAAGTTTTTGATCAATGGTGACCCCAAGCAATGGAGAGATGAGTAGTTTCTGTCTTGGTGGAGATGGTCATTGTCTGACATTTGTGTAACATTAATCTTACCTGCCACTTATCAGCCCAAGCCTGAATATTGTTCAGGTCTTGCTGCATGTAGATACAAACTGCTTCAGTATCTGAGAAGTTGTGAATAGTTTTGAACAGAGTATAATCATTTGGGAATATCTCCACTTCTGACCTTATGATTGAGGTCTGAAGTTGGGTGGTCCTGGGCAGAACACAAACTGAGCATTAGTGAGTAAGTTACTGATGAGTAAGTGTCACTTGACAAGCACGGTCAATGACACCTTCCACAACTTTGCTGATGATTCAAAGTAGACTGATGGATCCATAATTGGCTTGAATGTATGTTTTCCTTTTTGTGGGCAACATATCTGGGACATTTTTCACTTTGTTAGGTAGATACCAACACTATAGCTGTGGAGAAGCTGTACAGAATTTGCCTTTTAAGTAATGGCTAAGAAGAAAGATATATCACTGCTCCTAACACTACACAAAGAAATAACATGTTCCTTCATCTTTATTTAGCACAAGCCAACCTTACATCTGATTTGAAATCATTACACGTTCCCATCTCCAGCACAGGGAGTCAGACCATCTTACTGAATTAATTTAAATGGGATATGAGAAATACATTTTCTTAAAGTATTCGTAGACTTTTCAAGTCCTCATTTGTAGTCAGCTCATAGTGGAAATCCATAGACACGCTTTTCTAATTTCACATTACACACTATGAGTGGGTGAGGATCAGAAAATGTACTGTATTCCTTTGGTTTATTATTCACAAAGATGTATTTTCATTAACCGAGCTGGAGCTGATCACAATGCGAGAGTGGAAATTGCCTTTGTTATTTAGATCGTGTGCTATATAGTCACCTGGCTATTGACTCTGGAGATTCCCAAGTCTGGAATGTGTTGTTCATGCACAGCTGTCTGGCCAGTGGATTGGTCACACTTTCAGCTTCAACGGTCATTCAAACAGTCACACTTTTGCCTGGAAGAACAGGGCAAGGGTGGCTCAAAATGTGGCATCTTGTCAATGCATCAACATACACTAGAAAGGACAAAAGCTGTGCTTAGAATAGAAAGGCATCTTTCAGAAAAAATAGCTCATATAGCAAGCTCATCAGGATAAAGCAGGCTCAGTGCTGCTGTGTGACCCAGGGGATCTGAATCCAAATCAGTATAAAGGTGACAGACTTGGAAAAAAGCTTCTAAGGTAAGGCTACAGAAAAGCTTCCTATGCCTAGCAACTCTTTGCTGTATTCCCATCAAAATCCTTCATACAAGCTTATCCCATAACGTCTTGTCAGATGACAGTCTGTTCAACGATTATGCTTTTTTTCTCATTTTGTGAATAGTCTTAAATACTGCAAGTTTGGTGAGGGCATAGAGTACACGACTGCCCATCCTGAGCAATGGGTAATGCATTGTGCAGGGAGGTTATTTCACAAGTATTTGCTGATCCAGACAGTGACAACTATTAAAATAAAATGGCAGTGTGAAACCAGTTTAGACAAATAGAAACATCAAGCAATTGGGAAGGCAATTACAAGTCTTTATTACATGGAGGTTGAAGTGGAAGAGTAAGGAACTCTTGGTGCAATTATTCATGGCTTTGGTGAGGCCATACCAGGAATACTATGTGCAGATTAGACCTCATTATATCTAAGGAAGGGTATACTTGCCCTGGAGGAGTACAACAATGGGTCAATAGATTTATTCCTGGCGTGAGAGTGGGATGAGGGAGGTACGGGGGTTGCGTTAGTGGGATGGGTGCTTAGTGGTCCTGTGAATAGAATACACCTGCGACACATCAGGGAGGGAGAATACAGCTGCGATACATCAGGGGAGGGGGAGAGATACCTGGACACTGTGTTCCAGGAGGCAGTCACACCCCTTAGACTAAATACCTTGAATTCGGCCAGTAGACAGGGACAGGAAGGTGTGGCTGCGAGTCAGGCAGGTAGAGGGATCCAGGAGGTAGGGTTGCAGGAGCCTCAGTCCCTGAACTTGTCCAACAGGTTCGAGATTCTTGCTCCCTGTGTGGACAGGAACGGGTACTGCAGAGGGGATGAGCAAACTGACCACGGCACCGTGGTACAGAGTGGGGGGAGATAAAAGAAATGTAGTCGTAATTGGGGATAGTATAGTTAGGGGCATTGACACTGTTCTCTGTGACCAGGTTCGAGAATCCCGAAGGTTGCTTTGCCTGCCTGGTGCTCGGGTTCGGGATATCTCATCTGGGCTGCAGAGGAACTTGGAGTGGGACGGTAAAGATCCAGTTGTTGTGGTCCACCAATGACATAGGTAGAACAGGAACAGAGGTTCTGCTAAGGGAGTATGAACAGCTAGGAGCTAAATTAAAAAGTGGAACCAAAAAGATAATAATCTCTGGATTACTACCTGAGCCACGAGCTAATTGGCACAGGGTCAATAAGATTAAGGAGGTAAATGCATGACTCAAAGATTGGTGTGGGAGGAATGGGTTTGAATTCATGGGACATTGGCACCAGTATTGGGGAAGAGGGGACCTGTTCCGATGGGACGGTCTTCAGCTGAATCGTGCTGGGACCAGAGTCCTGGCAAATCGTATAACTAGGGCTGTAGATAGGGCTTTAAACTAAATAGTGGGAGGGAGGGTTCAGTTGTATGGAGAATTAGAAAATCAAAGTTAAAGGTAGAAGTGCAGATGAATGGAGCTGAGGACTCAGGAGAGGTTAGTAAAGTTTCCAGACCACGTAATAGAACAGAGAGTATCGTAGGTGGCAGGAATCTAACCTCAGGCAGAGCAAAAAAGATGACAAGTATGAGAAGGGAGGTGGTCAATGCAAGACTGAGGGTGTTGTACCTAAATGCACGCAGTATACGGAACAAGGCAAATGAGCCTGTTGCGCACATTGAAATTGGCCGGTACGATGTTGTGAGCATTACAGAGACATGGCTGCAAGGGGATCAGGGCTGGGACCTTATTATCCAAGGATATGTGTCCTACCGGAAGGACAGGCAGATGAGCAAAGGTGGCGGGGTTGCATTGTTAGTAAGGAATGAAGTTAAATTGATAGCAAGAAGTGACAAAGGATCAGAAGGCATAGAATCTCTGTGGGTAGAGTTGAGGAATCGCAAAGGTAAAAAGACCCTGATGGGAATTACATATAGGCCCCCTCATAGAATAGAATCATAGGAACCCTACAGTGCAGAAAGAGGCCATTTGGCCCATCGAGTCTGCACTGACCACAATCCCACCCAGGCCCTACCCCTACATATTTACCCGCTAACCCCTCTAAGCTACGCATCTCAGGACACTAAAGGGCAATTTTATCATGGCCAATCAACCTAACACACACATCTTTGGACTGTGGGAGGAAACCAGAGCACCCGGAGAAAACCCACACAGACACGAGGAGAAGGTGCAAAGTCCACACAGACAGTGACCAAAGCCGGGAATCGAACCCAGGTCACTGGAGCTGTGAAGCAGCAGTGCTAACCACTGTGCTACCCTGCTGCCCTAGCAGTAGTCAGGATGTGGAGCAGAAAATAAATCAGGAGATTGAAAAAGCATATAGGGCAATATTACAATAACCATGGGGGCCTTCAATATGCAGGTGGACTGGGAAAATCAGGTAGGTAGTGGATTCCAAGAAAAGGAATTTGTGGAATATCTAAGAGATGGTTTTTTGGAGCAGCTTGTGACAGAGCCTACTAGGGAACAGGCTATTCTGGATTTGGTGATGTGTAATGAGGCAGACTTGATTAGGGAACTTAAGGTGAACAGTGTTTTAAAGGGTCGTCCCTTTAGCCTGAGGTTGTGCCCTCTGGTTCTAGCTTTTTCCTACTGGTGGAAACATCCTCTCCATGTCCACTCTATCCAGGCCTCGCTGTATCCTGTAGGTTTCAGTAAACAATCCCAGCATGATTCAGATGAAGACCGTCCCATCGGAACAGGTCCCCTCTTCCCCAATACTGATGTCAATGTCCCATGAATTCAAACCCATTCCTCCCACACCAATCTTTGAGTCACGTATTTACCTCCTTAATCTTATTGACCCTTTGCCAATTAGCTCGTGGCTCAGGTAGTAATCCAGGGATTATTATCCCTTAGGGAGCAGTGACCACAATATGATAGAATATACCTTGCAGTTTGAGAGGGAGAAGCTGGAGTCAGATGTAACGGTATTACAATTAAATAAAGGTAACTACAAAGACATGAGGGAGGAGCTGGCCAGAGTTGATTGGAAAGGGAGCCTAGTAGGGGAGACAGCAATGGCAGGAGTTTTTGAGAGTTATTCAGGAGGCACAACAGAAATTCATCCCAAGGAGGAGGAAACATGCTAAGAGGAGGACGAGGCATCCATGGCTGACGAGGGAAGTCAAGGACAGCATAAAAGCAAAAGGAAAAGCATGCAAAGTGGCAAGGATTAGTGGGAAGCCAGAGGATTGGGAAGCCTTTAAAAGTGAGTGGAGGGCAACTAAAAAAGCAATAAGGGGGGAGAAGATGAAATATGAATGTAAGCTAGCTAGTAATATAAAAGAAGATAGGAAGAGTTTTTTTTCAATATATAAAACGTAAGAGAGAGGACCAGTGGAAAATTAGGCTGGAGAAGTAATAATAGGAAACAAAGCAATGGCAGAGGAACTGAATAGTTCCTTTGCATCAGTCTTCATGGTGGAAGACACCAGTGGGATGCCAGAGCTCCAGGAGAGTCAGGGGGCACAGGTGAGTGTAGTGGCCATCACAAAGGAGAAAGTTCTGGGGAAACTGAAAGATCTGAAGATGGATAAATCACCTGGACCAGATGGACTACACCCTAGGGTTCTAAAAGAGATAGCTGAGGAAATTGTGGAGGCATTGGTGGTGATCTTTCAGGAATCACTGGAGGCAGGGAGGGTACCAGAGGACTGGAAAGTAGCTAATGTAACACTGCTGTTTAAGAAGGGAGGGAGGCAACAGATGAGAAATTTTAGGCCGGTTAGCCTGACTTTGGTCATTGGCAAGATTTTAGAGTCCATTTTTAAAGATGAGGTCGCAGAGTACTTGGAAGTGCATGATAAAGTAGGACTGAGTCAGCACGGCTTCATCAAGGGGAGGTCATGTCTGACAAATCTGTTAGAGTTCTTTGAGGAGGTAACAAGGAAGTTAGATAAAGGAGAGCCAGTGGATGTGATTTATTTAGATTTCCAGAAGGCCTTTGACAAGGTGCCGCATAGGAGACTGTTAAATAAATTAAAAGCCCATGGTGTTAAGGATAAGATCCTGGCATGGATAGAGGATTGTTTGACTGACAGAAGGCAGAGAGTGGGGATAAAGGGGTCTTTCTCAGGAGGGCAGCTGGTGACTAGTGGTGTGCCTCAGGGGTCAGTGCTGAGACCACAACTTTTCACAATATACATTAACAATTTGGAGGAAGGAACTGAAGGCACTGTTGCTAATTTTGCAGATGATACAAAGACATGTAGAGGGGCAGGTAGTATTGAGGAAGCAAGGAGGCTACAGATAGACTTGGACAGGTTAGGAGAGTGGGCAAAGAAGTGGCAGATGGAATACAATGTGGAAAAGTGTGAGGTTAAGCACTTTGGAAGGAGGAATGGAGGCATGGACTATTTTCTAAATGGAAAAATGCTTAGGAAATCAGAAACACAAAGAGACTTGGGAGTCATTGTTCAAAATTCTCTTAAGGTTAATGTGCAGGTTCAGTCAGCAGTTAGGAAGGCAAATGCAATGTTAGCATTCATGTCGAGAGGGCTAGAATACAAGAGCAGGGATGTACTTCTGAGGTTGTATAAGGCTCTGGTCAGACCTCATTTGGAGTATTGAGAGCAGTTTTGGATCCCATTTCTAAGGAAGGATGTGCTGGCGTTGGAAAGGGTCCAGAGGAGGTTCACAAGAATGATCCCTGGAATGAAGAGCTTGTCATATGAAGAACAGTTGAGGACTCTGGGTCTGTACTCATTGGAGTTTAGAAGGATGAGGGGGGATCTTATTGAAACTTACAGGATACTGCGAGGCCTGGATAGAGTGGACATGGAGAGGATGTTTCCACCAGTAGGAAAAAGCTAGAACCAGAGGGCACAACCTCAGGCTAGAGGGACGATCCTTTAAAACAGAGATGAGGAGGAATTTCTTCAGCAAGAGAGTGGTGAATCTGTGGAACTCTTTTCCGCAGAATGGTGTGGAGGCCAGGTCATTGAGTGTCTTTAAGACAGAGATAGATAGGTTCTTGATTGATGAGGGGATCAGGAGTTATGAGGAAAAGGCAGGAGAATGAGAATGAGAAAAATATCAGCCATGATTGAATGGCAGAGCTGACTCGATGGGCCGAGTGGCCTAATTCTGCTCCTACGTCTTATGGTCGCCTATACTCTATTGTTTAGAAGAATAAGAGATGATCTCATTGAAATATATTAGATTCTGACAGGCCTCAGCAGGGACTGGCTGCTTCTCCTAGCTAGAAAGTCTAGAACATAGTCTCAACATAAAGAGATGGTCATTTAGGACTCAGACAAGAAGAAATCTCTTCATTCAGAGGCTCCTGAATATTTCAGAAAACATTGGATGCTCAGCCATTGTGTATATTCAAATCGAGATACTTTTGGGAATCAAGGGATTAGGGGATAGGATGGGAATGTAGAGTTAATGTAAAAGTTCAGCTCAATCTTACTGAATGTCAGCGCAGACTCAAGGGGCTGTATCACCTACTCCTGCTCCAATTTCTTATGTTCGTACATTCTTCTTACGTTCAACCTCATTAGAGGTTGTCCTGGAGACATCACATTGGCGAATGAAGTGTGCTCACCTTATCAAGCAAATCAGAAGTGCCTTGTTTGCTGGAGGAAGCAATTTATCTTCTTCTATATGAACAACGAGTGATAGCAGAAGATGGCATCACAATGTTTAAGTGGGAAGTTTGCTAAACCTGCTAATTACAGACCAGTCAGTGTGATGATAGCATTGGGAAAGCTTTTAGAAACAATAAACAGGAGAAAATGAATAGTTGCACTTGCACAAATATGAATGCCATGCAGATTTGTTAAGGGCAAATCAAGTTTGACTAAATTGATTGAGTTCTTTGACGAGGATACTGAGAGGATGGATAAGGGCAATACAGCTGATGTGGTGCATATGGACTTTCAAAAGGCATTTGATAAAGTACCACATTACTGGCTTGTTAGCAAAATTGAAGCTCATGGAATAAAAGCAGCATGGATTCAAAATGAATGGATGACAAATAATTTTGCTGAATGGCTGTTTTTCAGGCTGAGTGGGAGATGTACAATGGAACCTCCCAGTGTTGTTGTTGATGCACGTTGGTGAGTTGGACTCGGGGTAGATGGTGCAATTTTCAAATTGTCAGATAACATGAAAATCTGAAGTTTTTAAAAAAGCTTTCTCCTTTTCTATTCTTGCTAGCTAAGTGAATAATCTCACATATCCCCACCTCATGACTCCAGTTATTACCTTGTTGCCCATTCACCTAATCTATCTTTATCTCTTTGCAGTCTCTATGTACCCTCTTCACAGCTTTCATTGTGTCCTAGCTTTGCATCATCAGTGAATGTGGATGCATTGGGTGAGATTCTCTGTCCTCCCCTCAGCGTTTTCTCGGTGGCAGGAAATAACGTGCCCTTTCCTAGTGGTGGTATCCTCTGGTCCTGCCCCTATCAGTGGAATTCCCACTGAAGCCATCCCATACTGCCAGGAAACCCACAGTGAGACCAGAGAATCCCACCTGCAGGAACTGCCAGAGAATTCCGGCCATTATTCTCGGTCTTTCTTTGACCTATCGGGGTCTTTAGCAGTATCCTTTAGCTACCCTATAGAGGTTACTCTTATGAATTTGTCTGGAACATCTGGCTCCTGAAGCAATAGTTTGAGTTGGAGAATTACCCAGCTTTCCACGCTCACTATGAGAAAATCATAGCCGGGATTCTCCCAAAAGATTTCTAAGCGCCAAATTCATGTAAAAACGGAAGTAACTCCCACTGGTTTTCTTTAGTGGGATTTTCTAAATGTATCTCCATATTCTGAGCATCACAGAATGCCTCAGGGAGATTCACATTGAAAATCTGAGGGCGGGGTCTATTCCTGCCCAGGAGGTCAGCAGCATAGCACTGAGTGGGCCACTGCGCATGTGCCGATCTGTCAGCGTGAAGATCGGCGCATGAGCAATAGCCCCGCACTGTCGGCATCCCGATCGCCAGCCAGCTCAATCGCTAGCCAGCCCCACGATCCTGCAACGCTGCCCCTCTGATGCCCCCACCGCACAATCGCTGGCCTCCAGGATGTCCCCCAATGAACCCCCGTTCCCCTTGCCAGCTCCAATCTCCCCAAACTCTCCCCCCCCGCCACCCCGCAGTCCCGATCCCCCTCCACTCTCCCGACAGTCCCAACCCTACTCCCACCTCGATGGCCAGCCCCGATCAGCCCCTTCTCTCCCTCTGCCAGCAATCCCAAGTGCAGAGTGGTAGTGAGACCCCCCATCCCCATCGATCTGCCCCTCATAGGCCCCGCCCCCTCTGGCCCCTGCCCCCTTGGCACTGGTGGGCAGTGCCAAGGTGCCCCTTGGGCAATACGAGAGAGCACCCCTGCTTATCCCAGACCTCTTTGGGGGCCTCCATGGCCCCGTTCACTCCCACGTGTTTGGGCTGCCAGCTCCCCGTTAGTGGGAAGCTGTTGTAAAGCCGCTGCAGTGAAACACTCCTGGCCTGGGCAGGGGGGGGGGGGGGGGGGGGGGTCGGGGCGGAGAGGCCAGCGGGCCCGGAGACTTCAGTCCCAGGCTTGTAATGATATTAAAATGCCAATTATAATATTTAAATCAGCTCCACATTAATTAACTCCGGGTCCTGGAGATGTGAGAAGGCCGTGACACTCAGTGGGGAGCCTGCTAAATGGCTTCTGCTGATGATTCTCGGCCCACTGCGTGGCTGGGAGAATTGCCCCCCATATTTTCAAAAATAAAAGGGCATAGCTTTGTGACAGTTTGAACTCAGCAATGAGCTCAAATGGCTCTGCTAACTTGGGTTGCCCCCATCTGATAGTCAAGGCCATCACAATTAACCATCCGATGAAAATAGGACATCTCTGAAATGGAGACGGAACTTTCAGATCCAGGATCCACAACAAATTCTCCACAACAGCGTAAACATCAGGCCCATCATCTCAAAATGTGTCACACAAAAAAAAAGACTGTTATTCAAACAAACTTATTGCATAAGGTCCCAAAGACAGCAGTGTGATGAATGACTGATTAATCTATTTCTTTTACTGTTGGTTGAAGAAAGAGTGTTAGCCGAGATACTAGGATACCCTGTTTTTATTTGAGAAAGTGTGTTGGGGGTTTTAATGTACAGCTCAATAAATCAGGCAGGATCTCACTCAAATACCTTACCTGAAGTTGGCATCTCTGACATTGCAATCCTTCCTCCACACTTTGCTGAAATGTCAGCTTATATCTTGTGCTCAAATCCTTGAGCGAACCTTTACTTGACAACCAAGTTAAGATGACTAATGTTAAGATTACAGAAACATATATAAAAATACAACCTTTAAATAGGTTCTAAAAAGGCAATTTTTAAAAAACTAGTAATTAAACTTCCTCATAATATTCAAAGAAACTATGACTGTTAACCTTGGTGATGAAATGTATTTTTTTGTAATAAGGTCTCAGAAGACACTATAGAAATGTCAATGTTACAATACTATGTCATGAATGATTTATCTTTGAGTTTAGCTCTGATTGCCAGAAATATTGTAAACCTTATTTGGTGCATTGAACCCTGATGGTCCTGCTGTTTAATCAAATCCCAAAAGAGTATCTGTTGTTGAGAATTTAAATGTGTTTCCCTGTTGTTTTCTCCTCACATTAATGGCTTACAAGCCACCTGTTCTGTGTTAAAAATGTCATGTGTGACAGGCGATGGAATTGCTCTGCTCTGTTTATGACTTTCCATTGGTGAATTATGCATGATAACATTCAGTGATAACAGGAATGAGCTCCCAACTGGGATTCACACAAAAACTATTCTGTAAAGTTAGTGAATTGATTTTGAAACATTCTTCATGAGGTTGTGCTAGGTTGAATAGAGATGTCACGGAGGTACAATATACTGGTCAAAAGAAAAGAGTATGAAAAGTAATGGGAAAGCTAAATGGCTTCAATCAAATAGGCGATGGTGTGGCGGGTGTGATGAATTGACTGATGTGAATCAAAAATTAGCCAAGCTTCCCACTGCTCAAACAGGCTAACTGGCCTGTTGTTCAATGTTCTCTCTCTCCCTCTTTTCTTAAAAAGTGGTGTAACTTTTGCTAACATTGAATCTGATGGCACTGTTCCCCAATCTATGGAATTTGGGAAAATTATTGCTAGCACATCCACTATCTCTGCAACTACCTGTTTAAAACACTAGGGTATAGGCTGTCAGGTCCCAGAGATTTGTTGGATTTTAGTCCCTTAGGTTTCTGTGCAAATATTAATTTCCTTAATTTCCTCACAAAGATCTTGACCTTAATGGAGACTTTTGATCCTCCCCAATTGGCTGGATTAAAGACAGAAGTGGTTAAAATGGGGTAAGGTAATTTCCCATTCTGTTCTCCATTTTAATACAGCAGATTTCAGAAGCAAGAATCTCATTAATAAATGCTCACTAGTGATCTATGACATACATAATATCCAATTGCACTTAAACCCACTCCTAAATGGATCACCTACAGCAACAGCTCCAGTAGGTAAAAACTGTGAGGAAGTTGGCAAAGCTATTGAAGGTATGCAGAGAAACCTCCCTTAGTGGGGCCAGCAGGCATACCTCCAACAGGCCAGCAGCTGTTTTCTACCTAAAACAGGTGAACAGCTAACTGCAGGCATTCAAATGCGCTCCCAACTCAAACTCGCAGACAGGAGCATCTTCCATCCCTGCCAGCTTCCTGCCGGGAGTTCCAGTCAACTATTGGGTTATTTTCCACCTTCCAGAGCCGACAGAGGACATTGGAAGGGCACCCAAGTAATGTCTGGTGCACTCCTGGAAGGAAAAAGCAGTAGCATTTGCAGATGACTGGTACCGGCCGTGCTGCTCTTGTATATCTGAACATGAAACTCAAGCAGTGCTGGTGTCAATGCTACTGGTTTATGATCATTTTGAATGTTTTTTTTGCAAAGTGTTGGTCCTGTGGCATGCTATCCACTCATTCCATACAAGCTGAATTGATAGGAGGCAAGGTCCACTAATGAGTGTTGGTACAATGCCCAAACTGTGCAGTGTATCTAAAGAGTGCCTCGACTGAGTCCGTGTGACTGTTCCGTTTCTCACACCACTGATTTTTGTAGTGGACACTAATAGTGAATCTGTTTCATACAGAATGAGTTATACTCCTCCAAAACCATATAACCAAGAAAAGCAAGTAATGTGGGGAATTGTTTTTGTTATTTTGTATCTGTTGTTTTTCTCTCCTCTTTCCAACCAGCATACCAGGCGATCTTTATTAAATGGCATTGTTCCCAAAGAATCTGCGTGAAAGATTTTGAAAAGCTAAATTTGGAAACTGTCTGATCCTTTGTCTGTGAAAGTCGAACTTCTAAATGAGGCTTCACATTGCCAAATATTGCCACCACCATCAATCTTGGCAAAATTATGCTATATGCGTGCACTGACTAATAATGATTGATTTTTCTTGAAGCTAGAACTTTTTGACTCCTGCAAAAAGACGAAATGTGTTGCACGCATGTAAACACTTAACCAATCACAGCCTTTGAAACTATTATTTCCTGTGCTGTTTAGTTTGTTCCAGATAGAACATAGAACATAGAACAGTACAGCACAGAACAGGCCCTTCGGCCCACGATGTTGTGCCGACCTTCATCTGAAACCAAGATCAAGCTATCCCACTCCCTACCATCCTGGTGTGCTCCATGTGCCTATCCAATAACCGCTTAAATGTTCCTAAAGTGTCTGACTCCACTATCACTGCAGGCAGTCCATTCCACACCCCAACCACTCTCTGCGTGAAGAACCTACCTCTGATATCCTTCCTATATCTCCCACCATGAACCCTATAGTTATGCCCCCTCGTAATAGCTCCATCCACCCGAGGAAATAGTCTTTGAACGTTCACTCGATCTATCCCCTTCATCATTTTATAAACCTCTATTAAGTCTCCCCTCAATCTCCTCCGCTCCAGAGAGAACAGCCCCAGCTCCCTCAACCTTTCCTCATAAGACCGACACTCCAAACCAGGCAGCATCCTGGTAAATCTCCTCTGCACTCTTTCCAGCGCTTCCACATCCTTCTTATAGTGAGGTGACCAGAACTGCACGCAATATTCCAAATGCGGTCTCACCAAGGTCCTGTACAGTTGCAGCATAACCCCACGGCTCTTAAACTCCAACCCCCTGTTAATAAAAGCTAACACACTATATGCCTTCTTCACAGCTCTATCCACTTGAGTGGCAACCTTTAGAGATCTGTGGATATGGACCCCAAGATCTCTCTGTTCTTCCACAGTCTTCAGAACCCTACCTTTGACCCTGTAATCCACATTTAAATTAGTCCTACCAAAATGAATCACCTCACATTTATCAGGGTTAAACTCCATTTGCCATTTTTCAGCCCAGCTTTGCATCCTATCTATGTCTCTTTGCAGCCTACAACACCCCTCCACCTCATCCACTACTCCACCAATCTTGGTGTCATCAGCAAATTTACTGATCCACCCTTCAGCCCCCTCCTCTAAGTCATTAATAAAAATCACAAAGAGCAGAGGACCAAGCACTGATCCCTGCGGCACTCCGCTAGCAACCTGCCTCCAGTCCGAAAATTTTCCATCCACCACCACCCTCTGTCTTCGATCAGACAGCCAGTTACCTATCCAATCGGCCAACTTTCCCTCTATCCCACACCTCCTTACTTTCATCATAAGCCGACCATGGGGGACCTTATCAAACGCCTTACTAAAATCCATGTATATGACATCAACCGCCCTACCTTCATCAACACACCTAGTTACCTCCTCAAAAAATTCTATCAAATTTGTGAGGCACGATTTGCCCTTCACAAATCCGTGCTGACTATCCCGGATTAATCCGCATCTTTCTAAATGGTCGTAAATCCCATCCCTAAGGACCTTTTCCATCAATTTACCAACCACCGAAGTCAGACTAACCGGTCTATAATTACCAGGGTCATTTCTATTCCCTTTCTTAAACAGAGGAACAACATTTGCCACTCTCCAGTCCTCTGGCACCATCCCCGTGGACAGCGAGGACCCAAAGATCAAAGCCAAAGGCTCTGCAATCTCATCCCTCGCCTCCCAAAGAATCCTAGGATACATTTCATCAGGCCCAGGGGACTTATCGACCTTCAGTTTATTCAAAACTGCCAATACATCCTCCCTCCGAACATCTATTTCCTCCAGCCTATTAGCCTGTAACACCTTCTCTTCCTGAAAAACATGGCCCCTCTCCTTGGTGAACACTGAAGAAAAGTATTCATTCATCACCTCGCCTATCTCTACTGATTCCATACACAAGTTCCCACCACTGTCCTTGACCGGCCCTAACCTCACCCTGGTCATTCTTTTATTCCTCACATAAGAGTAAAAAGCCTTGGGGTTTTCCTTGATCCGACCCGCCAAGGACTTCTCATGTCCCCTCCTAGCTCTCCTCAGCCCCTTTTTCAGCTCGTTCCTTGCTAACTTGTAACCCTCAGTCGAGCCATCTGAACCTTGTTTCCTCATCCCTACATAAGCTTCCCTCTTCCTTTTCACAAGACATTCCACCTCTTTTGTGAACCACGGTTCCCTCACTCGGCCATTTCCTCCCTGCCTGACAGGGACATACCTATCAAGGACACACAGTATTTGTTCCTTGAAAAAGTTCCACTTTTCATCAGTGCCTTTCCCTGACAGTTTCTGTTCCCATCTTATGCCCCCTAATTCTTGCCTAATCGCATCATAATTACCTCTCCCCCAATTGTAAGCCTTGCCCTGCCGTCCGGCCCTATCCCTCTCCATTGCAATAACAAAAGACACCGAATTGTGGTCACTATCTCCAAAGTTCTCTCCCACAACCAAATCTAACACTTGGCCCGGTTCATTTCCCAGTACCAAATCCAATGTGGCCTCACCCCTTGTCGGCCTATCCACATATTGTGTCAGGAAACCCTCCTGCACACACTGCACAAAAAGTGCCCCATCCAAACTTTTTGACCTACAAAGGTTCCAATCAATATTTGGAAAGTTAAAGTCCCCCATGACAACTACCCTGTGACCCCCACACGTATCCATAATCTGCTTAGCAATTTCTTCCTCCACATCTCTATTACTATTTGGGGGCCTATAGTAAACTCCTAGCAACGTGACCGCTCCTTTCCTGTTTCTAACTGCAGCCCATATTACCTCAGTGTGCATATCCCCCTCAAAGTGCTTTTCCGCAGCCGTTAAACTATCCTTGATTAACAATGCTACTCCTCCACCTCTTTTACCAGCTTCCCTACACTTACTGAAACATCTATACCCCGGAACGTCCAACAACCATTCCTGTCCTTGTTCTACCCACGTCTCCGTAATGGCCACAACATCGTAGTCCCAAGTAGCAATCCACGCCCCAAGTTCATCCACCTTGTTCCGGATGCTCCTTGCATTGAAGTAGACACACTTCAACCCATCTTCCTGTCTACCGGTACCCACCCTTGACCTTGATACCTTCCCCAATATCTCACCACCCTCAACACTGACTTCCGGACTACAACTCCTTTTCCCACTCCCCTGACAAATTAGTTTAAATCCCCCTGAAGAGCCGTAGCAAATTTCCCTCCCAGGATATTGGTGCCCCTCTGGTTCAGGTGCACCCCGTCCTGTTTGTAGAGGTCCCACCTTCCCCAGAACGTGTTCCAATTATCCACGTATCTGAAACCCTCCCTCCTGCACCATCCCTGCAACCACATGTTTAAGTGCACTCTCTCCCTGTTCCTCAACTCGCTATCACGTGGCACCGGTAGCGTACCAGAGATGACCACATGTTTTGTCTTTGCTCTCAGCTTCCAGCCCAGCTCCCGAAATTCCTGTTTTAAATCCCCGTCCCTTCTCTTACCTATGTCGTTGGTACCAATGTGTACCACGACTTGTGACCGTTTCCCCTCCCCCTTAAGAATCCGGAAAACACGGTCCGAGACGTCACGGACCCTGGCATCCGGTAGGCAACAAACCATCCTCGAGTCTCTTTTGCTGCCACAGAACCTCCTATCTATCCCTCTAACTAACGAGTCCCCAATAACTATTGCCCTCCCGCTCTCCTCCTTACCCTCCTGAGCCACAGGGACGGACTCAGTGCCGGAGATCCTCTCACTGCGGCTCACCACTGGTATGTCGTCCCCCTCAACCGTATCCAAAGCGGAATACTTATTGCTAAGGGGAACGACCACAGGGGATCCCTGCACCGACTGCTTCTTCCCAGCCCCTCTCACCGTCACCCATCTATTTTCATTCCGCGGAGTAACTGTATCCCTGAAGCTTCTGTCTATGGCCATCTCTGCATCCCTAATGATCCTAAGTTCCTCCAACTCCAGCTCCAGTTCCCTTACACGGTTTTGGAGGAGCTGCAGATGGATGCACTTCTCACAGGTATAATCAGCAGGGACACTGACGTCGTCCCTCACCTCGAACATAGTGCAAGAGGAACATTGCACTGCCTTCACACCCATCCCCTCTAGATACCCTGCCAGTACCAGGTAGAAACAGCAAAAAATGAATTAACTCACCCCTGTTCGCCCAAGCCCTGTGAGCCAAAGCCCTACAGCTTTCACTCTGCCTCCTGCTCACTCTGCTGCCCGCTCAAAAGTGCGGCCTACTTTTAAACCCTCCAAAAACCTTCCCAGACTCCTGCTGGGCCCACTTCCTGTTTTGAAAAAAACCTCCGATTTTTTACACAAATTTAACTTAAAATAAATAAATAAATGTAGTGAACAAACCAACTGCCTTCTCCTCAGCCTGGTCCTGTGGAACAATGAGGATACAACTAATTAATGCCTGCTTCGGAGTCTCATTCTTGTAGCTTACTGCTGGTCGGAAGAATAGGATGAAAACCTTAGGCACATTCTCTACTCTACATTGGTCCAGCAACCAGTCTGCCTCTGATTGGGAAAACACTGGACTGGGGATCTCATTGAAACATCTAAGCTTCTGAAAGGTTTTGACCAGTTAGATGTTGCCAAGAGGCCGTTTCCCCTGACTGAGAATCCAACACAGTCTCAGGTTAAGGAGTTGATTGGTTCGGGCTAAGATGAGGACAAATTTCTTCATGCAAAGGATCGTGAATCTTTGGCATTCTCTATCCCGGAGGGTTGTGAATGTTCTATCATCGAGTATACTCGTGATAGATAGACGGATTTTTGCTCTCTCTCAGGGATAGTGTTAGGGCGAGCAGCCAGGAGCATAGAATTGTTGTACTGAATGGCAGAACAGCCTTGGGAGGCTTTGATTTGATTTATTATTGTCACATGTATTGGGATGCAGTGAAAAGTATTGTGTCTTGCGCAATACAGACAAAAAATATCGGCCGCGATTCTCCCATCACGGGAGATGCGCGTCGGCCATTTCGTGGGTTCCCCCAGCTTTTACGACCCGCACGCATCTCCCAGTCGGAGAAAAATGGCGCCGCTGGGAACCCGCTGAAAATCAGCGGGCCGCTACTTAGCATGAGTTTACATACCTTTACATGTCATTATCAGGGTCGACACGGCAATCTCCACCCACCTTTTGCGTCTCCCACCTCTTTGGCGTGATGTAACTTTGGCGCGAATCAGAATAGCTATTTAAAAGTCTCAAGCTGGCGTGGCAGCCTGGACCTGGCGTGAGGAAGTAAGTGCTGCTAGTGGAGCGTGGGGAATGTTGCAGGCAGGCCCTGGAGGTTCCTGGTGGCCTTCTTCCTGCAGGTGTTGGCCCATGGACCAGTGATATCTGGAATGGGGGGGGGGGGGGGGGGGGGGGGCGGCGCGGGGTCGGGGGGGGGGGAGGGGATCAGGAGGGGCTTCTATTTCCTCACAGCTCTTTGGATGAGGTTCTGTCAGGGAGTCCCGTTCACATCCCCACCGACCCCCTCCCGGGCAGCGTTGTCGCTCACTGTGGGAGGTAACCTCGAGGGCTCCCGCTATGCACCTGGACAGTGCTGTCACGCACTGTGGGAAGCAGCCTCAAGGGCTCCCGCTCACCCTCCCCCTCCAGGGCACTTTGCAGTGGCATTGCCTTGCCGCGGGGTGTGGTCAGGGACTCGACTAAGTGCTGGTGTTCCGGGGTGGGGGAGGAGTGCACCATGTGCTGACTGAGGCCTAACCAGATGAAGCAGCTGCTGCTCCAGGCCCGGGTGCGGAGGTTCAGACATGGACTGCGTGGAATCTGCTGTCACTGGACACACACCCGGTGTTGCTTTGCAGTCTGTCCCTGCCCTGTGACACGGACCAGCAACACATGCCTGTAACAGATGCTGCAGTTGTACACATAGCAATTGCTCAAGGGTGCGCATTGCCCACGGCTGCGCACCGACCTGCATAATCTGTGCCAGCATTTGTCATGACGGGAATCTCACACAACCCTAATCGGGTCACTCATGGCACCATGGATTGTGTGGTGTTGCCAGCTCCCACAAGTGGGGGAACTGGCCCAAGTGAGGGATTGGGGTGGGGCTGGGTCTATGCAGCCAATGATAATAATCCGTCATTCTATGCTCTTCCCAAACCCCACTGTGCAGATGGATCTCGGTTTGGAGCCGGCCATGTTGGTGGCAGCGGGAGCGGAGGAGGAGGTGACGGCTCAGGAGGTGGCGGGCGTGGAGAGACCACCGCAAGAGCAGCCACCACCAGACCCTCAGGAAGGAGGGCAGGGGACTGCCGCTGAGGGCCAGGAGGTGGGTGAGCAGGCTCCCGAGAGGGTGCACAGAAGGCAGAGGGTACCGAGGCCAAGGAGGTACTAGCCTCACAATTCATTCGAGGCCCTCTCGGAGGAGATGTGCCGTTGCCTGTTCAAGACCACAGTGCGACACCTTTGTGAGGTGCTCGCACACCTGGCACCTGAGGGGAGTGGCGGCCACTCGCTCCCTGGGGGGGTGAAGGTGACGGCAGCCCTCAATTTCTATGCCTTCGGATCATTCCAGGCTCCCAGTGGTGACCTAGCTGGGATCTCCCAGCCTCTGTGCACGGGTGTGTGCAGCAGGTCACAGATGCCCTGTGTGCCCGGGCTGGGCAGTACATTAATTCCGATGTGGGCCGTGCAGAGCAGGAGGCCGGGCTCTCAGCTTCGCTTCCATCGCCGGAATCCCGAATGTGCAGGGCACAGTGGACGGGACACACATCGCCTTGCGGGCCCCACGTGCAGGGCCGCAGCAATTTGTGAACCGGAACGGGTTCCATTCCCATAACATTCAAATTGTCTGCGACCATGAGGATCATGCAGGTCGATGCACGCCACCCAGGGAGTGTCCGTGACAGCTTTGTGATCCAGCAGTCGGACATCCCTGGCTCTTTAAAGACCAGACAGGCTCCCGGGATTGCTACTGGGTGACAAAGGTTACCTGCTAAGGTCATGGCTGATGACGCTTGTGCGGAGGCCCCAGAGCGAGGCAGAGACCCGCTACAATGAGGCCAATGCAGCCACACGGTCCGTCGTTGAGCGGTGCATCGGCCTGCTGAAGATGCGGTTCTGCTGCTTGGACCGCTCTGGGGGAGCCCTCCTGTATGACCCTGTGCGTGCTTCACACATCATCATCGTTTGCTGCGCTCTGCACAACATCGCCCAGCAGCGGGGAGACCAGCTGGAGCAGGAGGAGGAGGAGGAGGAGACGAGGAGGAGGAGGAGGGGGGGGCAGCGAGGCGGTGAGGTGGGCGTCCCACCATATGAAGAGTCGGAGGAAAGATGGCAGGTGACAATGGCAGGTGTCCGGCAAGGAAGGACAGTGAGGGAGGCCTTGATTGCAGCCTGCTTCACCTCGCTGGTACTGTGCAACCAACACACATCCACCACACCCAGGAGCAAGTGCAGTCACTATTCCCCCTCGAAAGCAACCTGGGCCCTCAAACCACCACATCATCCTTCCCCAGCCTTTCACATCCCACCACCCAATCCCCCAGAAATATACAAACCTGTCAATGTGCCTGGGCTGGCAATGGTTGTGAGTCTTGGTTGAAGGCTGGAGGATGATGACGACTCGCTGTTGTGTACACTGGGATCCTGCCTCTGGTGCAACTCAAGTCTGACTCCTACCTGTATTCCGAATGCACATTGCCACCCTGGCCCACATAGCTGTAAGGGTTGGGACACATGTTTTTTGGCCAAGGGGAGGGGACACTTGCGCCAAGGGTCTGGTGGATGTTGGGGAAGGTAGGGCAGGCACTCTGTAATATGTGGCTGAGTCTGCAAGGCTCAACAGACAGCACCTCTATGTTTGGGAGTCGGGAACACTGTGCTGTGTGGGGGAGGGGGAGAGAGAGAGAGAGAGAATCAGAGACACATTAGTCACAGCGTGATGTGCAATTAACAGTTTATTGTGCTCTTAACATAAATGATTACCAAACCCTGATCTTCACCCATGCCCTCTAGTGAACTACAACTTTCTAACTTTGTGCTGTCTCCTGCTTCTTCTCAGTGCTACCCCAGGATGCACATCGGAGGTGGAGGTATCCAGCTGTGATGCACGGCCCGTTGCCTGTGATGCCCTTGGCGGACGTCCCCTGGGTGGGCGGGCTGACTCGTGGATGGCACTGTTTCAGTGCCACCCTGTTCATCTCGCTGGCCCTGAGATGCCCCGGTGTGAGGAAGGGGGGAATCGGAAGGTCTCGGGATGTCCAGGATCTCCTGGGTGGAAGACCCCGGCATGGGCTCAAGCCCTTCCTTGTCCCTTGGGGTGCCCAGAGGCACTGGGGGCGCTCCATGGGACACCAAGGTAGCTGGACTAAGCTCCAGAAGCTCTGGCTTCACCTGGCTCTGCCAGTCCTGGAGGCCTAGATGCGTCAGCCCCATGATGTGTGATCCCTCAGCCCTGGCCCTCTGAGACTGAGCCAGACTCCGGAGCCCCTCCGCTACAGCATTCTGTGAGCGAGCCAGGCTCTGGAGCCCCTCAGCAGTAGCCCTCTGAGCCGGAGCTAAGTTGTCGAGGATCACAGCCACTGCCTGCTGTGTCTCCAGAATGCCAGCGAGAGTCCCAGCCATGGCCAGCAGTGTCTCCCACATGCCCCCAATACCCATGGCCATGGAACACTGTGCTCCTGGATGCCAGAAATACTCTCGCCCATGGCCCGTTGTGTCTCCAGGATGGCCTGGACCCTGTCACCAATGAGGACCGACCCCTGAGCCAGACTTTCCACTGCGGTCGCCACCCTTGCAGTGTTGGCCTGGGTCTCACGCTGTGTCGGCACCACCTCCTGCAACAGAACTCTGTTTGACTTCCCCTAAACAGCCTTGCAGTCACAGCATGGTTGCTGACAGCCTTTCCACAACTCCCTGGGTTTCCTGATGCATCTCCACCAGCCTTGGGAGGAACAAAACCAGAGGCCCGGCAGCTGGCTTGGGGACAGCTGAATCCTGGCTTCCGGCAGACCTCCGTGTGCCCGAGCCCTCGGATATGCCCGCCTCCACCCGATGTGCATCAGCGGCTGTGATGTGCTCACCATTTCGTGACCCAGAAGCCTCAACACTAACGGTACCCACCGTGGTGATCGTCTCTGTGTTGATGGGTTGTGTGGTACATGCTGGTGATGCTTTGGTGCTGCACTCGGAGGATTCCTGAGTGCCTCCCTCTGAAGTGTCATCCGGGGGTCGTGGGCAGTTTGCTCCAGAGCAGCAGGGGCAGCGGCAACACCCGATGGGGCCAGATTCCTCTGGGTCCAGAGCTGTAAAAAAGAAAGCACATTAGTGGGAGGGAGGCAAAACATTCCATGCAGCATCGCACTTAGTTCAAGGAAGACCGAGGTTGAGGGTAAGCTTCTGCTCACTTGCATGTTGGACGCCGACCTGGCTGTCGGTGACCATTCAGGATGGCCCATCACCCCTGCCAGCTCCATGGCACGCTCCTCCATGCTGGTCAGCTGTCGCAGGTCAGGCACACCACCACCAGTCTGTGTCGCTTCCTGTACGTTGTGGATGTTCTTTTCCTGTGGGAACATAAGGTGGATAGCAAGCATTAACATATTGCAGTGCATGGTGCGCTATGCGTGCCTGTCTCTCGGGTGTTGTGCTGACAGTTTCGGGGAAAGCGGTCACCACTGAAGGGTGCTCATTGAGGGGTGAGGGGAAGGGGTTAGATTCTGTTCCTGGGGGAAGGATCACTTGTTGCATGCCTTTCAGGTGTCTAAGCAGGGTTAGAGATCCGTGCCAAGCATGTGTGGGATTCCAAGAGGGATGCTCCCTCACCCTTGCTGCTCGCAGAAGGTTGTACATTTTTTTGCGGCTCTGCCTGCCAGAATGTGGTGTCAGGCTCCTGGCATTCACCGCTTCTGCCACCTCCTCCCACAATGCTGTGGCAGATGCACCCTTTGGGTGAGGGCCCTGGTCGGGGAAGATCCGCTCACGCCTCTTCTCCACGGCATCTAGCAGGTGTTCCTGGTCAGCCTCTGTGAATCTGGGAGCCGGTTTACGAGCAGCCATCTTTGTGGCGTGACTGGCTGTGTGTCCATTTCCTGCAGCTTATATACAGCTCTGGCTTATTAGGGGAGTGCAGGTGCAGTGAGTGCGGCCAGTCAAGGGCCCGTTGGCAACAAATGTTTGTGAGAGATTTTGAAGGCTGCTTTCAGTTGAGTGTCATTCATCCCTCGGGGTGCAGATTAGCTGCCATTCAATAGGCTGCTGTGTCCGGGGGGGGTGCAATACTCAAGGCTCCCATTCAAGAGAGGGAATGATCACAAGCTGGGGTTGTGCATGTCAGCACAGCGCAAGTTCTCTGCAGGACACCAGTGAGGACAGTCTGTTCAAGGGATGGAGGGATTGGGTACCCGCATTATCCGGATCCATGGGGGCATGATGTGAGCGGGCAGCCATGTCTGTCTGTGGGGGAGACGGGTGGACCAGTGATGAGGCCAGCGAAGTGTGTGGGGGGGGGTGTTGTGCAGGCCAGTGATGAGGCCATCGATGTGGTGGTGGGGGGGGGGGGGGGGGGGTAGCGGGGTGAGAGTGTTGTGCAGGCCAGCAATAAGGCCAGCGATGTCTATGTGGGGGGTGTTGTGGGGGCCAGCGATGAGGCCAGCGATGTGTGTGAGGGGGGGGGGGGTTGTGCGGGCCAGTGATGTGTGTGAGGGGGGTTGTACGGGCCAGCGATGAGGCCAGCGATGTGTGTGAGGGGGGTTGCGGGGGCCAGCAATGTCTCTGTTGGGGGGTTGTGGGAGCCAGCAATGAGGCCAGCGATGTGTGTGGGGGTTTGAGGGCAGTGATCTGGATGCTGGGAGGTCTTTTCAGTGATCTCTTAGCAATGTACGCATACGTGGGTTCCTGCTCATCCTACCGATTTCAGGTTCTTTGGTGTGAATAGGCCCCGCCCCCCCGGGTTTTTAATGAGATTCACACCTGGGACTTCTGAATTGCACAAAGTGCGGAGATTCGGGTGAGAAGCTGAACTGAGAAAACAGTCGGGATCTAGAACAGTTTTCCCGCCAATTCAGCGCTGTTGGGAGATTCACGGCCATCATTCTTAGAGTACATACGGGAGAAGGAAGGGGTAGAGTGCAGTATATAGGGCGGGAATTTACAGCCTCACTCGAGCAAGACCGGAAATTCCCGCCCGAAGTCAACGGACATTTCCGTCCCCTTGCCCGCTCCGATTCCATGGCAGATGAGGCAGTAGGATTCCGGCGATAGTGTTACAGTTACAGGTAGGGTGAAGAGAAAGATCAGCTTAATATATAATAGGAGCATTCAAAAGTCTGATGACAGCCGGGAAGAAGCAGTATGGTCTACACCTGCTCCTATTTCTGATGTTCTTGCATATTCTTATATCATTGTCATCTGGCTGCATCACATCAATTCTGTTTACAGATAATGCTTTTCTATGGCAAATCCTTATGTTGCTTCCATCTTAAAAGCATCCGACATAAAATCAAAAAAGTGATCACCATTTTATACATATTAAGAATTGGTTTACTGAAATCAGGCCTAAGTTACTCAAGCAACCAAAGAAGTTCAACTGAGTCCCAGTCTGAATTTTCTATGTACATTTATGTGTTGACCTAGATTTCCCCATCATTTGGTGAATGTAAAGTAGGCTGGGCATAATCCTTTCCTCCTGAAGGATCGGCTCCATTAAGCCTTCCAGTTTCTGCTGTGACCCTCATCCATTTCCTCTTCCCTGGGTGGTTCATTGTTCAGTATATTGTCATGGTAAAGGAGGATGTAGTAGAGAAAATACATAAAGAAGAGATATTTAAAATATTGGCAGCGCTCTCGGTAGAAAAACTGACCCAGATTGAATTAATTCTAGTTTGCTGAGGGACGCAAGTGTGAAAATTGTAAAAGCAATGACCACAAACTTCCAATCCTCCAGAGACTTAAATCGGTTAGGATTATATTTACTGGAGTTTAGAAGAGTGAGAGGAGATCTCATAGAAACGTATAAAATTCTATCAGGGTTAGACAGGGTAGATGCAGAAAGAATGTTCCCAATGGTGGGGGGAGTCCAGAACTAGGGGTCATAGTTTGAGGATAAGGGGTAAACCTTTTAGAACTGAGGTAAGGAGAAATTTCTTCACCCAGAGGAGAGTGAATGTGTGGAATTCACTACCACAGAAAGTAGTTGAGGCCAAAACATTGTCTGATTTCAAGAAGAAATTAGATATAGCTCTTGAGGCTAAAGGGATCAACGGATATGGGAGGATCAGGATATTGAATTCGATGATCAGACGTGATCAAAATGAATGGTGGAGCAGGCTCGAAGGGCTGAATGGCCTACTCCTGCTTCTAGTTTCGATGTTTCTATGTATGTGGCTGTAGGCTCTGTATGGGTCTGGAGCTGCGAGCAAATTGTCTCAAGGCCAATGTACATTATTTATGTTCTGAAGACTTACTAAACTAAAACCTGGATGGGCTGATTGTCTTATAAGGAAAGGTTGGACAGGCTAGGCTTGTATTGGCTAGAATTTAGAAGAGGCAATGTGATTGAAACATATTCCTGAGGGATCTTGACAGGCTGGATGTGGAAAGGATGTTTCCTCTTGTGGGACAATCTAGAACAAGGGGTCACTGTTTAAAAATACAGGGTCACCCAGTGGACAAAGGGTCTGTAATTTTTGCAACTCTCTCTAACGGCAGTTGAAGTAAGGTCTTTGAATATTGTTAAGGGAAAGGTAGATACATTCTTGACAGGCAATGGGGCAAAAGGTTATCAGGGGTGGTGGGAATGTGGAGTTGAGGTTGCAATCAGATCAGCCATGACCGTATTGAATGGCAGAGCAGGCTCAAGGGGTCAAGTAGCCTACACCTGCTCCTAACTCGTATGTGAGTATGTTTGTATGATGCAAAAAATTAGATCAAAGATCAACTGGCCTTGGCATCAAAGCAGCATTTGGCTGAGTGTGGCCTTAAGGTGTAATGATGCATGTTCACATACTTCATCAGGATTAATTAGGAAAAACTAGACAGAGGACTACAGCCCTCCCCCACTCCCCCCCGACTGTCCTGGAGCAACCGAGCTGCTGCCCCAGTCCCTACATGTCCTCTACATGCCTTTTTGGTGTCTTCTGCTTAAGAGAGGATTCCACCCCTGGGGTGATTATCCACGCTAAGTCCCAATTGATCCCTCAAGCCAGGTGACCCTCTTCAGCTGTGTTGCCCTTAAAAGGACAACTGTCACAATCACCATATAAGGATCCCTGGAAAATTTGAAGTCAATGAGAATTAGGGGATAAACTCTGCACTAGTTAGAGACATACCTAGAACAAAGAGATATTGTTGGTTGTTGGAGGACAATCATCTCAGCAACAAGACATCACTGCAGGAGTTCCACTGCAGTAGTGTCCTAAACCAAACCACTTGCACCTGCATTTTCAATGACCTTTCTTCCAACATACTGTCACAAGTGAGGATGTTCACTAATGATTGCACAATATCAAGTAGCATTTGTAACAACTTGGATACTGAAGCACTTTTTACCCACAAGGATCAAGACCCAGGCAACATTCAGACTTGAGCTGATAAGCGGCAAGTAACATTTGTAAGTGTCAGGCAATGACCATCACCAAACATGCATTGTTCCATAATTTTATAATGAAATGTGGCACGGTGGCACAGCGGTCAGCACTGCTGCCTCACAGTGCCAGGCACCCGAGTTTGATTCCCGTCTGTGAGGAGTTGCATGTGCCTGCGTGGGTTTCCTCTGGGTGTTCCGGTTCCCTCCCACACTCTAAAGATATGTGGGTTAGGTTGATTGGCCATGGCAAATTGCCCCTTAGTGTCCGAGATTTGTACGTTAGGGGAATTAGCAAGGTAAATATGTGAGGTTACGGAGATAGGGCCTGGGTGGGATGCTCTGTTGAATGGTTGGTGCTGATTCAATGGGCCAAATGGCCTCCTTCTGCACTGTAAGGATTCTATGATTGTGTGTGCTTCATAGCAGTTCTCATATAGGGAGAAATCAACGCTCTCTGTTTACTACTCAGATTGGCCGGACTCTGACTAACAGCTACAATGGCAACAGTCAAGGCTGCAGTATTCCAACAAACTGAAATCATTCTCCAAAATTAAGATAAATATCAGGCTGGTAAGTGTGCCAATTTGACATGAAATCACTTTTTCCTCAGTTGAATGAATTATGGATGTGTGACACTGAGGAATTTAAGGAGCTAGTTTCAGCAATCTGACCCAAGAGTATTAAAGGTATCTGTTATTCGAATCGGAGTAAAACATTGGAAAAGTATTGTCACGCTACCAGTTTTCAAGACTTAAAAATGTTTCTGAGCTGTGATATTTAAAACTGGGAATGTTATCATCTGGATTAACAATAGCCAAACTAGTTCTTTCCAATGTTCTGAATTTCACATTACAGAGGGAAGGGCTATCATTACCAATTAATCCAATTACTTTCTTCACTCTCAGATTTGGAATTTTTCTTGAGGAAAAAAGAATAGAGGCATGGACTATTTTCTAAACGGTGACAAAATTCATAATGCTAAAGTGCAAAGGGACTTGGGAGTCCTAGTCCAGGATTCTCTAAAGGTAAACTTGCAGGTTGAGTCCGTAATTAAGAAAGCAAATGTAATGTTGTCATTTATCTCAAGAGGCTTGGAATACAAAAGCAGGGATGTACTTCTGAGGCTTTATAAAGCACTGGTTAGGCCCCATTTGGAGTACTGTGAGCAATTTTGGGCCCCACACCTCAGGAAGGACATACTGGCACTGGAGCGGGTCCAGCGGAGATTCACACGGATGATCCCAGGAATGGTAGGCCTGACATACGATGAACGTCTGAGGATCGTGGGATTATATTCATTGGAGTTTAGGAGGTTGAGGGGAGATCTGATAGAAACTTACAAGATAATGAACGGCTTAGATAGGATGGACGTAGGGAAGTTGTTTCCATTAACAGGGGAGACTAGGACGCGGGGGCACAGCCTTAGAATAAAAGGGAGTCACTTTAGAACAGAGATGAGGAGAAATTTCTTCAGCCAGAGAGTGGTGGGTCTGTGGAATTCATTGCCACAGAGGGCTGTGGAGGCCGAGACGTTGAGCGTCTTCAAGACAGAAATTGATAAATTCTTGATTTCTCGAGGAATTAAGGGCTATGGGGAGAGAGCGGGTAAATGGAGTTGAAATCAACCATGATTGAATGGTGGAGTGGACTCGATGGGCCGAATGGCCTTACTTCCGCTCCTATGTCTTATGGTCTTATGGTCTAAATATATTTTTTACAAAAAGCAATGACAACTTGCATTGAGGAGAGAGCAATGCTCCTCTTAACCTCTGTGAAATGCCTGACTCCTGCCTGACAGAGAGCTGACTGTGACCTGCAACTAAATGGGGTGAATGAGGGGCCCAAAGGGGCTGAATGACCCATCTCAGCTGCTGCTGTCTCCTCCAAGGCCAGGGGTCCTGGTGTGTGTTTGCACCTATTGAGGAGGTGGACAGACTCTCACTGGCTTTCAGCTGATGGCTTCCTCATGATGAAAAATGCTGGGAGAAATGAGGGGCCTGAGCATTGCTCTGGGTGGAGGTATTGATTGAGGGGTGAAGGGGCTAGAGAGTTTCAAGTGTTGAGACCCCATGAGGTGGCTAGGAGTGAGATCTCAGTGGAAGTGTAATCGCTGTGTTAGGGGTGTGCTGCGGGAGACACAAGAAGGCTGACCTAACCTGGCTGCATGAAGAAGATCAATCATCTTCTTTTGGCACTGCAACCCCATCCTCTTATAGTGCGAGCTAGCGTTTACTATCGCAGCAATTGCTTCCCAGGCAGGATGGGTCACCTTGTGGGCAGGTTGCCCGCCTGTTCGAGGACAGAGGATGTTACACTGCTGCTCCACTCCAGCTAGCATTTTGGTGAGGCTCCCTCAGCGAAACATGGGGCTGTCTTCCCGGCTGCCATCTGACTGGACTTGGAACAAGTGCAGGAGAGTGCTGGGTAAATGTTTAAGAGCAGTTCCTCACTAATTACTGAGATTAGGTCATTCCTGGCAAGCAAATCAGAGGCGGGCCGACATGAGGGCGGCATGAAGCTCTCAAAGATATGGCTATTTTTCGCACCGATGGTCGCAGAGTCAAATGTTCGGAAACCTTCCCTTACAGCACTGTGGGTGTATCGCCACCACATGGACTGCAGTGGTTAAAGAAGCCAACTCACCGCCTTCTGAAGGGCAATTAGGGATGGGCAACAAATACTGGCATAGTCAACAATACCTGTGAAAAACTAATAAAAATAGAATGAAGTATAAAGCTTGTTTCAAGATAAAATTCATAACATTTGCTAATTTTATGCTCCAGTGAAGGAATTCAACACTAGTGAAAAACTAGTGCAAGAATGGAAGAAGAAGGAACCTGTCCTGAAGAAGATGCCCAAGACCAAACATGCCTTTGGAACAGGGGCCAGTCACTGGCCTGATCTTGAGAAGCAGAATAGCAACTCGATAATCATCAGAATGCTTAGACCATCATCAGAAGAGTAATGTGTATAAACGGACTTAAGTGGGTCAAATTAAACCCTGAGTCAAGCAAAGATTTCAGAGCAACAGAGTAGGTGTGGCCACGATATGGAATGAAAATATCTAGCTTGGAAGCAGAAGACCAAGATCACTCAGAGATCACCAAAAGACTTGATGTCAAAAATGATTCATCATCAGATAGTAGCAAATACACCAATCCCCATTATATCTTAAGGTTTCTACTTAGGTTTTGCTGTAATGAATGTAAAATATTTTAGACGTCTCGGTGAATAAGTTTAACATTCCCAAAATAAAAATAAGCTAGTTTTCAAAACCTAATAAAAGGGTTAACCAGCATTTAATTAAAGTTAAAAACATTTAGATCAGAGGAGTACATATAAAACTTCACCTGACATAAGACTAAATTGTTTGAAATCTGAATTTCAACATTGTTGGATCTTATTAAAACTTTATACGCTTGAAGGGCCAACTGTGCCATTTTGGTCAACTGTGCCAGATGTATCATCTGTGTGAGCAGTGCTGTGAATATTGTAGCGACTGCAGCAGTTGTATCTAAGTTCTGATAAGGCTCTCCTAAACCTACCTGTCAACATCTTCACGGTGAATAAAACAGAAGCTGTTCACCATGTCAGTCTCTTACTTAAAGAAAGCTATGCAGGTTGACAAACAATCCCAAGTAATCACATGACTCTCCAAGTAATGTTGATAACTAGCATAGGTCACCACCCGCACAAGTTTGCAATGGATACATTGTAATGACCCTTTGGCTATTTAAGTGAATTCACTTAGAGCAGAGGGATGGTGAGAACGATTGATAAAAATAACTGTGACCTTCTGAGCAATTGTTGGGTAAGTATTTGTGACACATAAACTTACCATAAGATGCTCATTGGTCAACTTCTCCTTTTATTTGTGTCCTTTTTCTTTGTGGAGAATATTTGCTGATTATTTAAACACTTAGATCAGATTAGTACCAAAAATAATCTATGGGTCAAGTCAGGCACTCTGATTAAAAGCGAGGCATTTAATCTAAAAAGTTGTCTGCAGTCCTTTTTTGAGTAGTGAGGCCAATCTTTATATAGTGAGATCATTACTCACTAGCACTAAACAAAACATAGTCCCCACCTCATGTTGTCTACTGTGGTATGTTTTACATATATTAATTTTAATCGGGTTGAAAATCAGATAGATCCAACAACGGGATTATTGTCCAGGAAGTAAAGACAACATTTACCTCAATGTTTCATCTGCTGAATAAAGTATTCCTGTTATTATAAAGTCATGATGAGTCATTCTGCCCACACGTTCCTGACTGTGTATTCTCTTGTGTCAGTGTCATATTAAGGAAAAATTCAAATAATTAAATTCCCTGATATTTAAAGAGCTTTCTGATTCTGTAAGGTTTGTTGTCCCACTGAATACTATTCCCAGTAGAGAAACAAATGTGTGCCTCAGAGTGTGGTTTCTCTGAAGGAAAACTATAGAATCCTATAAAATCCCTGCAGTGCAGAAGGAAGCCATTTGGCCCATTTAATCTGCACCGGCTCTCCAAAAGAACATTTTACCCAGGTCCATCCCTGTACTCACCCCCCCCCCTCACATTCCTCCCCCCCCCACCCCACATTCCCCTCCCCCCCACATTTCCCCCCCCCCCACTGGCCCGCTTCACACTCACCTCATCCCTGTAACCCTGCACATTTACCATGGCTAATCCATCTAACCCACAGATCTTTGTGGACACTAAGGGGCAATTTAGCATGGCCAATCCACCTAATCTGCACAATTTTGGAAGGAAACCAGAGCACCCAGACATGGGGAGAATGTGCAAACTCCATACAATCACAGAAGGCCAGAATTAAACCTGTGTCCCTGGCACTGAGAGGCAGCAATGCTAACCACTGTGCCACCATACCGTCCTAAGTCCATCAACTGCTCAGCAGAAATGGTCACTTTCACAGGTTGCCAAAGGTGCCTAAAACAGAGTCAGTCTGCCCTGTGCTCATTCCCAGGACTTGAGAGCTGAAAGAAGAGGGGCACATCCTCTCACTAGAAGCTGAAAATAGTTTGGAGCAGCCATCAATATCTCTGTTTCTAGAGCACTTAGCTCACAGTGTGTGTGCACATTGATGGAAAGAAGCAATGTTTCTGTGATTAGGTTATAAACAATTTGAAAAAGTAGCACTGAAATGTTTAATTGATAGACTGCCTGATGCTTGGTTTCCCTGCATAGCCATGGGAATCAGATAATGTGTTGATGTTGAAACTCATCTGTGAAGAGCAAGGGCTTCACTTAGAGCAGAGGGCGGTTAGTGAGAGAAGGCAGATCTTTGATGAGCTGAGACAGTACAAATAACAGTACTCTATTTGAGTGTGTCATGTGAGTCTGATTCAACTGTCTAGCAGTTATTAGCATTTCATCACCTTGCTCTTCAGTGGCTCAGTCTTCAGTCTTTATATTGTCATCATCAGGGTCTCTGACATCCTCTGGGGCATTACAATCATTATAAATTGAGGAAGCACTTAATCAGCCAGCACAATTTGCCAGGTGGACCTTTTTGTCCAAAGAGTCAGCCTACCCCCGAGCCTTAACTGTGCAAAATCTTAAAATTCTAGACAGGCATTCAGAGTCAAATCAGGAAGCATTGTTTCACACAAAGGGTCATGGAAATTTGGCTGCAATAAGGCTCAAGATAAACCCAAAATTCTCCACTAGCAATCTTAGTTCAGTCTCATTTCTTTAACAGTGCACTGATTTGATAAATGAATCCTGACAAGCCATATCTTTTAACTAGTGGTTCAAGCTCTCATGAGAAGATTGGAAGGCAAAAGTCATGGAATTTACAATGGGTGATTCCATCCACCTTAACTCCGTCACTGAGCAGGCAGAACTTCCACAGTGCAAGCTGAGACTCAGTGGAATTGTTAGCAGGTGCTTCTGCAACAGAACCCCTGCAAAGATCCAATAGCTGACTTACCAATTCCTCCCAACCCAACAGTCAACGTTCTTTTCAATATTTGTTGAGTTCCTTTTGCCAAAATAGACATCTGCTGGTTCATGGGTAATGAGTTTATACAAAAAGTATGAAAAAATGAATAAATGGAACAATGGAATAAATGGTGTGCGATTTCCAAATTAACATGCCAAAGAAATTATTTCCTCTCTGCAATGAATTCATAAACATGGTCTACAAGGAATTGATTACAATGAGGGCATGAAATACTTTTTTCCCCAAAAGACAGATGATTATAGCAAAGCACGAGAGGTTCTAATGAATCATTTTACAAGTTAGAACTAAAATGATGTTTTATGTAATTTTCAAGGTTCATTCAACGTAAAATCTTTTTTCTCTAGGAAAGTAACCCAAGGCAGATGTGGTCTCACCAGTACCTTGTACAGTTGCAGCAAGACTTCCCTACTCTTCTACTCCAATCCCCTTGAAATAAGGGCCTCTTCTTTACCTATTATGTGCTTCTATGTGGTGCTCTGGGAGGGAAGGTCAAAGGCCTAGAATGAAAGGTGGCAAACATTCCACTGATATTTGAAACAGAACATCTTTGGTAGGCTTAAAACTGATTCCCTCTCCCTCTTCAACCATTTTCATTTTTTTCAAGCCCTTAACAAACAGAAAGATGTAATTATCCATAAGGGATATGAGTGGTTTGACAGAAGTTCTCCAAGGACTTGTCTAACTTCTTTGAAGAGTTTAGGAAGGGCAAGAACTCTCTAACAATGCTTTAATGCAATTTCTTATGGCTCCTGCTCTGCCCAAGACTGCAAGGAACTACAAAAGGTCGTGAATGTAGCCCAATCCATCACGCAAACCAGCCTCCCATCCATTGACTCTGTCTACACTTCCCACTGCCTCGGCAAAGCAGCCAGCATAATTAAGGACTCCACGCACCCTGGACATTCTCTCTTCCACCTTCTTCCTTCAGGAAAAAAATACAAAAGTCTGAGGTCACATACCAATCGACTTAAGAACAGCTTCTTCCCTGCTGCTGTCAGACTTTTGAATGGACTTACCTTGCATTAAGTTGATCTTTCTCTATACCCTAGCTATGACTGTAACACTACATTCTGCACTCTCTCGTTGCCTTCTCTATGAACGGTATGTTTTGTCTGTATAGCGCGCAAGAAACAATACTTTTCACTGTATGTTAATACATGTGACAATAAATCAAATCAAATCAAATCAAAATTCCTAAACATGAAGGTATTATTGAAATGCCCTGTAAACCTGGCATTAATGAGGAGGTTTTTATGCATCTGCACACATACAGTTTACATATTCACTGACTGGTCACCCTTTAGGTCTTTTCTCCTTGGAGAGACGAAGGATGAGAGGAGACCTAATAGAGGTGTATAAGATGTTGAGAGGCATAGATTGGGTGGACTCTCAGAGGCTTTTTCCCAGGGTGGAAATGTCTGCTACGAGAGGACACAGGTTTAAGGTGCTGGGGGGTAGGTACAGGGGAGATGGTAGGGGTAAGTTTTTCACACAGAGGGTGGTGGGCGAGTGGAATCGGCTGCCGTCAGTGGTGGTGGAGGCGAACTCAATAGGGTCTTTTAAGAGACTCCTGGATGAGTACATGGAGCTTAATAGGATGGAGGGTTATAGGTAGGTCTAGAAGGTAGGGATGTGTTCGGCACAACTTGTGGGCCGAAGGGCCTGTTTGTGCTGTAGTTTTTCTATGTTTCTATGTTTATACTAACAAAGTTCAAGGGTTAAGTTAAGCTCACGTTACGACTATGTCATTTAAAATACCCTGAACTTTGGACAACCATGAGCTGCCTTGTCATGTCGGACTAAATGAATTCTTCCATGTCCTGATCAATGCATACCTAGGCAAAACTTTTGGTGAGATCCTCACTGGCCATTTGAAATGAGCTAATCATATATAAATTGAGTGCTATTGTCACTCTTACAGACACATACCAATAATGGAAAAAGTTTGTAAATTTAAAACTCTTCTATCCAATATAATTTCAGGTGCAGCAAGTATCTTCATGTGTCCTTGTTCTAGGTGGGGTTCTTCGGCTTGTCTATTCTCTCAAAGTAAGCTGCTTGAGATTGTTAAAACCATTATTCTTCATGAATAGCCACTATATACACATTGGGACCTCTGCATAAGATCCCTCCAAATCTCGGTCACTCCATCATGTGCTGTTACATCATCATTACATCAGCACCACATGCTTCTGATGCCAACCCTTTACACAGCTTGCATCCATTTTCATTTCTTAAAGGAATTACATAGAAATTCATAGAAGATTGGATTTTTTGCAGATGCTGATTGATTCTACTTCTTTTGCTTTGATTTGATAAACAGTAATGAGTAGAATGACATAGATGATAGATTGAACTCACTGAACACAGAATTCTTGGGAATCCAACCTCCAGTGCTTTTAACAAGGAACAGAACCTTAATCAGCTCTATCCCTAAATCAGAGAGACCCAATCCCAAATCCCAAATCCCAGGCATGGGATTTACAAGAATATATCAGTCATGCCAACCCCAAACCATTGGCATCAAATTAGTGTAGTGCCACTACACTACACTATTATCATCCATTTTACACTACTGCCTAAAGTAAGTTAAGATCTCCTCCGCTAAATGCATCAATAGATATTACAGTCAAGTCATAGCCAAGAATAGCCATAGAGGCTATTCATGAAGAATAATGGTTTTAACAGTCTCAAGCAGCTTACTTTGAGAGAATAGACAAACTGAAGAACCCCACCTAGAACCAGGATGTATGAAGATACTTGCTGCATCTGAAAATATATTGAATAGAAAAGTTTTAAATTTACAAACTTTTTCCATTATTGGTATGTGTCTGTAAGAGTGACAATAGCACTCGATTTATAAATGATCATGCCATTTCAACATTGGATCAGAGGTCCAACAAAGCACCAAAGAAGAGTGTCCTCTTTCATCATTCTATTTCCAATGAGGGAAAGGTGTCTTTTGGAGAAGGTAATCTGTCGCCTCCCAGAGGATGGACGCCAAGAATACGCTCTTGACATGTAAAGGTGGCTGAAGGTTATTCGTGAACACTTGAAACTGGAAAATGACAGAATGAGCTGAAATAGAGCTGGGTTTTTCCCCATTTCTAGTTTTCCATTTGGGAAATCCATTCCAGTTCCAACTTTGGCAAATCAGGATTTAGAAATCCAGTGCTTCTCAGTAACACAAGAAGGACAGCGGAGAATGGACTTTAGTATAGGACACCCTAAGTATGGGATGCTTCATTCCAATTAATAAAATAGTCTAAACTATGCTACACTGCAGGCAGTTAATTTAAAATTTTGTTCAATCCCCACTATGTTAAACTTCTGAAAGTTTATTTGATGACATTACATTATTATGGATTTGGAAATTTTAAGCTTTTGGAGAGATTAACCAATATAAGAATTAAATCAACTTTTTTGAAAAAAAATAAAATATAGGAAACACAGGATAATCCTGATTGGCTATGACTTGACTGTAATATCTATTGATGCATTTAGCGGAGGAGATCTTAACTTAATTTAGGCAGTAGTGTAAAATGGATCATAATGAATTGACAGCTTGTTTTAAATAGTCTAAATGCAGCAAGACCTGGACAATATTGAGGCTTGGGCTTACAAATGGCAAGATCATTCATACCACGTAAGTACCAGGCAATGACATTCTCCAACGAGAGAGAATTTAACCATGGATCCTTGAAATTCATTGGGATTACCATCGCTGAATACCCCACCATCAACATCCTGGGAGTTCCCATGGGCCAGAAACACAACTGGACCAGCCATACAAATATTCTGGCTACAATAACAGGTCAAAAGCTAGGAATCCTGTGGTGAGTAATTCACCTCCTGATTCCCAAAAGCCTGTTCACCATCTGCAAAGCACAAGTCAGGAGTGTGATGGAATATTCTCCCCATGCCTGTATGAGTGCAGATCCAACAACACTTGAGTTGCTTAACACCATCAAGGACAAAGCACCCTGTCAACAAATATTCACTCCTTCCTCCACTGATGACCAGTGATAGCAATGTGTCCATCTGTATAATACACTGCAGAAACTCACCAAGGCTCCTTAGACAGCACTTTCCAAACCTATGGCCACTACCATCTAGAAGGACAAGGGCAGCAGAAACCAAGGAACTGCACCACCTGGAAGTTCTCCTCCATGTCGCTCACCATCCTGACTTTGAAGTATGTCACTGTTCCTTCACTGTTATTCAGACAAAATCCCGAATACCCTCCCTCACAACACTGTAGGTGTATCTACATGATGTGGAGATGCCGGTGTTGGACTGGGGTAAACACAGTTAGAAGTTTAACAACACCAGGTTAAAGTCCAACAGGTTTATTTGGTAGCAAAAGCCACACAAGCTTTCGGAGCTCTTAGCCCCTTTTCCTAAGAGCTCCGAAAGCTTGTGTGGCTTTTGCTCCCAAATAAACCTGTTGGACTTTAACCTGGTGTTGTTAAACTTCTTATGGTGTATCTACATCTCAGGGAATGCAGCAGTTCAGGAAGGCAACTCAACACTACCTTCTCACGGGCAATTAGGGATGGTTAATAAATGCTGGCTTATCCAGTGACACCTTCATCCTGTAAATGAGTTAAAAAGTTGTAACCTTTGCCTCCACAACTCATGTTCGTTTACATTATTTTCACACAATCTCCTGTAATCTCCAATGAGCTGATTCTCAGCTATCCCACCTGCCTTCTGCAACTAAAGACGTCTTCCGAATATATTTTTTGTGTGTACCTGTTAGAAATGTATTCAGACAGGGAAATTAACATTTTTTGCCACTGATACAAATCAAGGCAGCCCTGCAATGAATTATGTACCAACCGAAAAAAAGAATGCCATCTGTGACTGAACTTTCTGGGAGCTACTTCAGTTATAGTTACAGCTGGGAACATGAATAGATAACGTGTTAAAATATTTCACATTTCTATACAAGAGTTATTTTCAGTTGAGGAACGAGGGGTGTGAAGGGGGCGGGAGTTGTTTATAACGGCCAGGTCTGCAAATGGACAAAGAGAAATGCTAATATATTTTGGGCACGAGAACAATTAAATATGCAGATTTAGGTTGTGCACCATTGGGAGATTTCAGTTAAAGTGCTCAGCTTTAAATCAGCAGAGCATGCAGTTCACGCCTGCCCCCGCCCCCCCCCCCCCCCCCCCCAACCCAAATCCCCGTATGCACCAGATGGTGAGAAGCCAAATTCACACCTTTAGAAAGAACATTTTTTCAAAAGGGACCTTTATTTTTTTTTAAAAAGGCCCAACGCTCATTTTTCCTCCATTATGTTTGACTGGTCATGAGGAACAAGAGAGTGTTTCTCATGTTTTCCAAAAAGTGCTTTGGTACAAAGAACAAGAACAACAACGATCAATACAGCACAGGAACAGGCCCTTTGACCCTCCAAGCCCGTGCCGCTCCCTGGTCCAAACGAGACCATTCTTTTGTATCCCTCCATTCCCACTCCGTTCATGTGGCTATCCAGATAAGTCTTAAACGTTCCCAGTGTGTCCGCCTCCACCACCTTGCCCGGCAGCGCATTCCAGGCCCCCACCACCCTCTGTGTAAAATACGTCCTTCTGATATCCGTGTTAAACCTCCCCCCCCTCACCTTGAACCTATGACCCCTCGTGAACGTCACCACTGATCTGGGAAAAAGCTTCCCACCATTCACCCTATCTATGCCTTTCATAATTTTATACACCTCTATTAGGTCACCCCTCATCCTCCGTCTTTCCAGTGAGAACAACCCCAGTTTATCCAATTTCTCCTCATAACTAACCCCTTCCATACCAGGCAACATCCTGGTAAACCTCCTCTGCACTCTCTCTAAAGCCTCCACGTCCTTCTGGTAGCGTGGCAACCAGAACTGGACGCAGTATTCCAAATGCGGCCGAATCAACGTTCTATACAACTGCAACATCAGACCCCAACTTTTATACTCTATGCCCCGTCCTATAAAGGCAAGCATGCCATATGCCTTATTCACTACCTTCTCCACCTGTGACGCCACCTTCAAGGATCTGTGGACTTGCACACCCAGGTCCCTCTGCGTATCTACACCCTTTATGGTTCTGCCATTTATCGTATAGCTCCCCCCTACGTTAGTACAATGCTATCTCATACACCCTACCCTCCCCACATCTCCACACTCCTCCGCAGCACCCCCACAGAGCTAACTTGCCGGCCAAGTAAATATAGAACTCAACCGATGCCCACCATTCCACAATTGGCAAGATGTCCATGAGCAATGGCTGCAGCTTGTCTGCTGCATTGAAATAAAGCCCCAATCTGAAAACAGACTGGTCCTCCATACACCAAGTTTGGCTCCTGAATAGGGCTGATCTACTTACTAGATGCTCACGTTAGTCAGAAGCTGAAAACCAACCCTAATGGTCTTGGATTTCTCAGATATATAAATATCACCTTTTCCACACATCGGGGCCCACGATACTGCCTGCCATCAGGAATCAAAGTATGTGTGGCATTGCTAGAAGTGGTCCTTCACAAATATTTCTTCCCCATAATTTCGCTTAACACAACTGCAAGCAGTAACTGCGGAGAAACTTCAGCAAATCTTGCACTGCAGTGGGGCGTACCAACAATGTGGTGCTGATTATCAGGCTCATGGTTCCCTCCAACATTAGATCATTGAATTTACCCTTGTAAATAAATATAAAATACAAGTCTTCCTGAGCAAGGTACGCCAATGACTCAGTAATATTTTTATAACTAGAACAGCATGTTCAACTGTAAAAGTGTCATGGAAAAGAATGTAATTTTATGAATCATGCTATTTGAGTCTGACCACCACACTAAAATGAAGTATTTATAGTATGTCGTATTTCTAGATTCACAAGTTTCGCTCCTGGAAAAATCCTCTATAAAATAGCATCTTGCATCAGGGGCCGCATCAAACATTGGAGACCTGGATGATGGTCCAGGATTCTTCATAGAAAAGCTTTGGGAGGACTCTTGGCGCACTGAACAGCAATATGCTGAAACATGATGGAGCCATCTATATAGTGAACAAGTTAACAATGCAGCCAACCTGCTCTGCCAGCTGTGTCCAGTCCAATTACATAATGGCAGCAGTGTGAGCCTGATTGTTTATAACTAAGGCAGCAGAATAAATATTCAGAATGCCTGATGGCGCTGTTAGAGATTAATGCCGGGATTTTCCATTCCCAATCATACTGGGCTGGTTCGGTGACGGGCAGAAACTATTGTGAGAACTGAAAAGTCATGTTTTGCTTTATTGTAAACACATGGCGTGATTGTCCCCACCCCCTGTCAGTGACGGGGCATGTTTCCCGCTGTTCAATGTCAGGAACATTATTTGAATATATTAACATCTCATTATCAGATCCCTACGCCTGAATCACCTCCCCACCGAGCCAGAGAACCCATAACATTGGTGTGACAGCCAAATTTCGTGACACCCAGCGGCCAGACCTCCTCAGGGGAGTTCAGGTGTGTAAAGCACTCAGAGAGGAGAGGGTCATGTCCAAGTGCTGTTCCCTGGCACTAACAGTGTCAGAGTGGTGCCACGGTGATGCCAGGGTGAACTCCTTTGTTTTCTCTGTGCTGGAGAAGCCTTTAAAAATGGTGCCCCGATCCTCGAGTATCTATGTTGCTGGCGGGGAAGGAAAATCAGAGGCCACGCCGCCAGGGATACGTCATGGAGTCCATCACCTGATAAAAACAAATTACTGCGGATGCTGGAATCTGAAACCAAAAGAGAAAACACTGGAAAATCTCAGCAGCCCTGGCAGCATCTGTAAGGAGAAAAAAGAGCCGATGTTTTGAGTCCCGATGACCCTTTGTCAAAGCTAAAAGGCAAAGAAAGTGGGAGATATTTATACTGCAGGGTGAGGGAATGAAAGATGAGTCATAGCCACAGAAACCAGGAGAAAAGACTGCTAATAACTGTCCACAGAGGGAATAATGGGTGTGAATGGGGGAGGATGTTCCCCCAACATCTTCATCTGTCACAGCTTACAGCTTCTCTGCCGTTCGGCTATTCACAGCTGTCTACAGAGAGAATAAAGGGTGTGAATAGCCAAACGGCAGAGAAGCTGTAAACTGTGACAGATGAAGATGTTGGGGGAACATCCTCCCCCATTCACACCTTTTATTCCCTCTGTGGACAGTTATTAGCAGTCTTTTTCCCTGGTTCCTATGGCTATGCCTTCATTCCCTCACCCTGCAGTATAAATATCTCCCACTTTCTGTGCCTTTTAACTTTGACAAAGGGTCATCTGGACTCGAAACGTCAGCTCTTTTCTCACCTTACAGATGCTGCCAGACCTGCTGAGATTTTCCAGTGTTTTCTCTTTTGGTTCTATCACCTGATGTTTTTTTATTCCCAAAGCCCTGGATCATACGGTGAAGAAAGCCACTATTGCTGTCGGCAGCTTCATCGCTACTCTTCATACCCCCATCGGCTTTTAGCCACTTTCTGGGAAAATCTCACCCTAAGGTTGAGAACCAATTATAAAATCCATTTTAGTCAAAATAACCGTACAACATTCCATTTTTAAATCTGACAGAATGAAAATCTGAGTTTAACTGGAAGATGAGTGAACAATTCACCTCCCACCCTGCTTGACACGTGGGATTCCTACAAACGCTCATATGGATCTTCAGTAGGAGAAACAACACTAGATCCTGCAGCTGAAAGTCACAGTTATTGGGCATGTTCCATTTCCTAAGTGTCCTAGTTTAACTTCAAATGCTGGCCAGACTTTTTTATGGTTAATTACTAAATCGAAAAGACAGAGAAAATTTCATCTAAGTCATATAAAATTAAGAGAGACATAAAAAAGACTAAAATAATAAAATCAAGTTCTATTTTCTGCTGCATTCCAGGATCGCCATGTGATATAGATGGTTAAGAAAATCTTTCAGTTTCCTGGCTGTCGTATGCATTGGTTCTTTTCTATTGCCTCACAGATGGGTTGTAAATTATTGAAAGATAGAGCCTAGATTTGGCTTGATCTAACAATTCTCTCTTTCTAAACTTGTAGCAGGCTTTAATCCAGATTAGCTAATGTTCTCAGGAAGTCAGAGAATTTCACTATTGCAGTGCATTCCACAAAAATGATTGAAAATAGCAATTTCCAAAATTAGACTCCATAAAATCTAGACACAGCTGTTGTTTTCAAATAAAAACGAAAAGAAAGATCAGTCTTCTAGCTAAACAATCTTCAAGTCATTGACTGAAATTCTAAGAAAGGAATATTCGATCCTAGCTGTTACCCCAAGGACAAGGTGTTTGTGTGTGGAGGCGGTGGAGAGGTGGGGACATGGGGGGTAGGATGGGGGGTTTGGGGCAGGAGTTGGAGGGGGTCCTGCAAGAAAAGCTACCAACAAAAACTTTGCCAAAATGCCTTTAACAACCACCACATTCAATTCTGTGGACATGTGCATACCCCTTGTGCCAGTCATGTAGGTGACTTTGTCCACTCACTGGGGGAGACTGCAGGTAGTCTTGCAGAAAACTGTTGACTAGCTCTGAGCCTTGAGGTCTCAGTTTCAGATGTACCATCTCAACACGGGCAGCAGTACTCAGGGCTGGCTACCTGAGAGTCAGTAAGAGTTTTAACAATACCAGGTTTAAAACTCTTACTGTGCTTACCCCAGTCCAACGCCGGCATCTCCACATCACGACTACCTGAGAGTCAGCAGCAAGAAAATTAGCAATGATGGGAGTAATAATGCTGTCGTCCTGAAGCTCTTGCTCCACAGTGTCACTGCCAACTGTTAGTGCAAGAGGGGTCAGGATGCCAGTGATTGTCTGCACTGTGCTTGGATAATGTGCCACAATTGAATAGCTGGTAGTTTGTGGAAATAGCAGGAGCTGGAGGTGAAGCTGGCATCATTGGAAAGTGAGTGTGAATGGAGGAACTTGTTTCTTTGCAGAATCACTTCCATTTTAGTAACATCCCTCCATCTACAAAATCCAACCAATTCCTTATCCAAGCCAGGATTTACCTACCTATCCCATGGATTCCACACTATTCAACCTTTTGTGTGATATCTTGCCAAACGTCCAAATAAATAATGTCTGAGAATTTCCCATCCTGCCCGCTGTGGGAATCGTAGCGGGTGAGACAGAAAATTCAGCGGACCATTTAAAAGTCTGTTGACCTCAGGCGGGTATTTCCGGTCTTGGGGCGTGCGCAGCCCCAAAATCCTACCCATTGTTTTGTGAGTCACTTCATTTAGCAACCTAAAATTTAACTGAGTCGGAATAACATGTCTTTGTTTTCCAGAAGCCATATTGGGAATATCTCTTAATGCTTTCACTGAATAACCTAACACATTTTTACTTGTTAAAAATGCTTACCTTGCTAAAACATCAAGGTGCTAGAGAAGCATTCAATGCATTTTAAAACAAATCAGCCTGACAGAGATCATTACTGCTCTAGTAAACTTAACCTTCCTGTAATTTTCCAAACGTAGTTCCAATCTCAAAAGTTAGTCATTATTAGAGTACTTGGCAGCAATATTCAAAATTAAACAGGTCAATAATCCTACCATAAGGAAAAACGACAAATCTCCAGTTGAATTTTCGAGGATACATACAGCTTTTGTTCTTAATCAAACTTTATTCACAGTAATTCCTTGTGAAGGGTGCTTATACATTTGTTCGTGTAAGACTAGCAATGACTCTAGGAACTGAACATAAGAATTAAGAAAATCAATAGTAAGGGAGAATGTGAATTGATTTTTAACTTCTCATTAACATCACTAAAAACAGTGGAAGTGAGCCAAAGGAATAAAAGCAGAAAATACTGGAAATGCTCAGTGGTTCAGGGAGCTTCTGTGGAGAGAGAAACAGAATTAACGCTTGGGATTTTCCAGTCCAGGCGTGGTGAGTCCTGGCGAGGCAGATTCAGTGAGCCAGCCAACAGTCCATTGAGGTTTTTTTTTAGTTTATTTATTGGTGTCGCAAGTAGGCTTACATTGACACTGCAATGAAGTTACTGTGAAAATCTCCCAGTCGTCACACTCCGGCGCCAGTTCGGGTACACTGAGGGAGAACTTAGCATGGCCAATGCACCTAACCTGCACGTCTTTCGGACGGTGAGAGGAAACTGGAGCACCTGGAGGAAACCCACAGGGAGAATGTGCAGACTCCACACTGTGACCCAAGCCGGGAATCGAACCTGGGTCCCTGGCACTGTGCGGGAGCAGTGCTAACCACTGTGCCACCGTGCCGCCACTTTGGTGGACTGGAAGATCCCACCAGTGGGCAGGGTCAGAAAATCCGACCCAACATTCCAGGTCAGTGACCTTTCATCAGAATTGGGTACAACAGGTTTTAAACAGGGGCAAAGGTAGGAGACAGGGTCACAGAGGAAAGAACGTAAAGGAAGGTCTGCACTAGGATGGGATACAGGAGGAATTATTTCCAGCATTTCCAATTTTTTCAGATTTCCAGCATCCATAAATGTTTGCTTTTGAAATGAGCCGAAGGATTTTTTATCAAGAGGCTTTTCTGGCAGCATCTGAGTAGATTCCATTAATTTCAACTATTCTGTACCAGTGTTGTACTTGCAGGATTTATTAATTTGCAATGTTACCATAAAGTTGTACTTCAACTTTATCTTGCCCATTTTGTAAAAAAAATGTAGTGCTACCTTTTTGACATGAATGACCCCTTACCTCTTACCTCTGGAATCAGAGTAAAGTAATTTACAGTATGGATTGGGTTGGCACTATCCAACAAGTAGTCATCCAGTCTAATCCTATTTTCTGGCAATTCAGCTCCTTGATTTACCCTTCACAAAACCATGCTGACTCTGATGATTTTCCAAATGTCCTGTTATTTACTTAATAATGGATTCTAACCATTTCCCAACAATAGATGTTAAACTAACTGGTTTTCAGTTTCCTATTTTCTGCCTCCCTCCCTTTTTCAATAGGGGAATTATATTAGCATTTTTCCAATCTGCTGGAACCTTTCCCGTATCCAGGGAATTTGGGAATATTATAACCAATGGATCTACTATCTCCACTGCCACTTCCTTTAAAACCCTAAGATGCAGGCCATCAGGTCCGGAGGCCTTGTCTGCCTTTTGTCCCAATGGTTTGCACAGTACTTTTTCTCTAATGATGATGATTGTTCTAAGTTCTTCCCTTTCTATAACCTTTGCATTACCTGTCACTAATGGGATGGTACTAATATCCTCCACTGTGAAAACTCAGGCAAAATACTGATTTAGCATCATCACCATTTCTGTGTTCCCCACTGTCAACTCCCAATCTCATCCTCCAAGGGACCAACATTCACTTTAGTTACTCGCTTCCTTTTTATATACTTCCAAAAATGTTTACTATTCTTTTTTATATTTTGTGCTAGTTTTCTTTCATAATTTACATTTTCTCTTTTTATTACTTTTTTAGTAATCCTTTGTTGATCTACCACCACGAAGAACAAAGGCAGCAAGTGTGTAAGAAACGTTACCCGCAAGTTCCCCTCTAAGTCATATACCAGACTGACTTGGAACTATATCACCATTCCTTCACTGTCACTGGGTCAAAATCATTTCATTATCCTTCCTAACGCACTGTGGGTGTACCTACATTTTATGAACTGCAGTATTTAATGAAGGTGGCTTACCACCAACTTTTCGAGGACAATTAGGGATGGACAATAAGGGATGGACAATAACCGCTGGCCTAGCCAGAGACGTCCTCATCCCATGATAGAATGTTGAAAAAGAAGCATAGTACCTGGGACTGAATCCTGTGGAACCCCGCTAAAAATAGCTTCTCAGTCACAAAAACACTCATTGACACTCATTAGCAACTTTCGTAACCAGTCTGGTCTGTGACACCTTATAAAAAGTCTTACTAAAATCCATTGGACTACATCAAATGCATTAACCTCATCTTGTTACCTCCTCAAAAAAAAATCAATCATGTTATTCAGACATGACCCTTGCTTGACAAATCTCTGTTAATTGTATTTGATTAATCAGTTTCTTCCTTAAAAGAAATTTATCCATTCCCTCAGAATTTTTCCAATAATTTCCCCACTACTGAAGCTTAGCTGACTGCTCTGTAATGACTTGGTCTATCCACTTTTCTCTTACTAAATAATAATAAAATTTTAGCTGTCCTCCAGGTCTCTAGTGTACACCTATAGCCAAAGAGAATTGGAAAATGATGGTCAGTGTCTTGAGAGCTGAGGAACCATTTAATCCTGAAAATGTATCCACTTCCAAAGACATTGACTATGTTAACTTTTATACAACATTTCATAATTCTCCACCCTGAATTTCTTGTCTGTATTGCCCCTCTCTTTTGTGAAAACAGATACAAAGTACTCATTAAGAATCTTACCAATGTCTTCCACTTCCATACACATGTTACCCTCATGGAAATAAAATCACAATGTCATTTTTGTTTGTCAGTAGATGCACTCATCTTTACCAATGACCAAGGTAAAACAATGAAATATTCACATTACCGAGGGACATTAGCCCAAAGATATTGATGAAGAATGTTATTTTCTGAAGCTGCAAACAAATTGCTTAAAAAAAAATCACATTAAAATTCTTAGATTAAGCTCTTGGTTAACAATTGGTGTCTTCAATTTCAGGAAAATTGAAGTGTCAAGAGGAGTTCATAACTATTGTCAAAGTTATTTTCATTGAATTATCTACAACTATTGAGCATGGTAGTTTGCTCATGGAGAAATTGTGCTCGTCCTAAAAATAGCTTTGAATATTTCTATATTTTTTACAATTTCTACATTGTCTATTCCAATGTATGTTTCAAATCTCCCTAATCCTCCATTGTGCAGCTTTCATCTCACTTCAGCTGCTCCTATCTTGCTCCCCTTCTCACAAGGCCAAGCAAGCATTCTCAGTGTGACAGATTAAATTTCCTAACTGACACTCAAAATGGTAGCATGGTCCTCCTTGTTACTGAGAGTGAAGGTCAGAGAGAGGGACAATAAAGTACAAGGCAACCAAAGTAACTGTTGGCAAAGAGGTGCTTTGAGAGAGCAAGGTTCATGTGTGAATACGAGTGGAATGGAGGGAAGGATTTCATGAAAGGAAAGGAGTGAAAGGGATGAATAGAACATGACAACAAACCAGAGTGCTGTTCAATATAAAGCTTGAATTGTAAAATTTAAAATGTTTGCATTATTGTCAATTTTGTATGAAATAAAATTTAAAATGTATACTATGCTGATAACTGGAATCATTATGAGAGGCATTGTATGTAAAAAGCAGCAAGAGAGAATCTAACTACTTTACTGAAGACTTTGATAAAAATCAGCACTATTATTGGGATTGTGCATTATTTGGTTCATTCGCAACTCCTGAGAATTTGAAGCAATTTGTGCCCATATGCATTAATATCTTGATGATATTCAGGCCTAGCATGATGAGTGGCAAGTAACATTCACACAACACAAATGCCAGGCCACGGCTATCTTCAACAAGGAGAGAATTCAACAAGAGAATACCCTTAACATTTAATGGTAATACCATCACTGAATACTCCACTATTAACATCTTGGAGCATTGCCATTGACCAGAAACATACTGTGATCAGCCATATAAATACTGTGATGACAACAGCAGGTCAGAGGCTGGGAATTCTGTGGCAAGTAACTCACTTCCTAATTCCCCAAAGCGTGTCCACCATCTGCAATGCAGAAGTCAGCAGTATGATGGAATACACTCACTTATCTGGATTACTGCAGCTCCAACAATACTAAAGAAGTTCATCACCATCCAGTTAAGTCTCTAGTTTCGGACTTAACTAAATCACTCCTTCCATATAACATTCCACCATAGTATACCACACAATAAGCGATTTGAAATATCCTGTTCCTTAGTTTGTTCCTCAGCATATTAAATGTATCTTGAGTGCAATCTAGGAAATCAACTTCTACACTATTACTGCAAATTTGGTTAGTCCAGTCTGTAAGGAGATTAAATTCCCTTGATTACTGTATTCGCCTTGTTACATTCAGCTCTAATTTCCTGATTTATACCCAGCTTGACCCTATGATTATTTAGGCTCCTAAACAAAATACTCAACCGTTTACTGCCCCTTGTTATTTAGCTGCAACCACATTGATTCCACATCATGATTTTCTCAGCTACGATTATTTTTCTCTATGTCGTTTATCCCATCCCATCTTTTATCAGCACTACTCACCCCTTTTTCCATATCAAGGTGTCTCTGCTCGAATCCCCACTCCTAATAGTGTCTGAGTACTACAGGTAGGAATGAATGAGAAAAGTCTTGAAGTCCCATGATTAATTACTAACTTACAGTCACTGTCTAAGCTTATGTTTGAAAACCCATAAAACTGTGCCCCAGAGAGTTACACTTTGAGGAATGGGTGAAAAGCTGGGTACAAAATGAGAAAAAAGTTGATAATGAAAGAATAATGTTTCCTTTTGATTAATTGGCATTTTATATCAAAGTGAAATAAGCCAATTATGCGTGTGCAGATTCAGTACTATACTAATAATTTAATTGACTTTACAACAGTATTATTTTAAAATTCTACAAACTGAGCTGATAGGGAGAGGGGAAACTGAGATCTCCGTGGTGGGGTGGAGTTGGAGGGGTGTGGTGAGGAGAGGAGGGGTTACTCTTTGGTCTGATTGGGGCACCCTTTAAACATGTGCCAAGATCTCAGCCAGCGTGTTAAGGCTCCACCCCTTACATGATGGCATGAAACATGCCCACCTGTTTTTTGTGACAGAGTGAGGTATGATCTGGAGAGAAAACTGGCCTGGGACTGCTACATAAGATAAAGGTACACAGTGTTACGGGTAATTAGCATGGATAGAGGATTGGTTAACTAACAGAAAGCAAAGAGTGGGGGTAAATGGGTGTTTTTCTCTGGTTGGCGATCAGTGACTAGTGGTGTGCCTCAGGGATCAGTGTTGGGACCGCAATTGTTTACAATTTACATAGATGATTTGGAGTTGGGGACCAAGTGTAGTGTGTCAAAATTCGCAGATGATACTAAGATGGATGGAAGAGGAAAGTGTGCAGAAGACGCTGAAAGTCTGCAAAGAGATATGGATAATCTAAGTGAGTGGGCGAGGATCTGGCAGATGGAGTACAATGTTGGTAAATGTGAGGTCATCCATTTTGGTAGGAATAACAGCAAAATGGACTATTATTTAAATGGTAAAAAATTGCAGCATGCTGCTGTGCAGAGGGACCTGGGTGTCCTTGTGCAGAAATCTCAAGGAGTTGGTTTGCAGGTGCAGCAGGTACTTAAGAAGGCAAATGGAATTTTGTTCTTCATTGCGAGAGGGATGGAGTTTAAAAACAGCGAGATAATATTGCAGCTGTATATGGTGCTGGTGAGGCCACACCTGGAGTACTGTGTACAGTTTTGGTCTCTTTGAGAAAGGATATACTGGCACTGGAGGGGGTGCAGAGGAGATTCACCAGGTTGATTCCGGAGTTGAGAGGGTTGGCTTATGAGGAGAGACTGAGTAGACTGGGGCTATACTCATTGGAATTCAGAAGAATGAGGGGAGATCTTATAGAAACATGTAAGATTATGAAGGGAATAGATAAGATAGGAGCAGGGAAGTTGTTTCCACTGAGGGGGTGAAACTAGAACTAGGGGGCATAGCCTCAAAATAAGGGGAAGCAGATTTAGGACTGAGTTGAGGAGGAACTCCTTCACACAAAGGGTTGTGAATCTGTGGAAATCCCTGCCCAGTGAAGCAGTTGAGGCTACCTCATTGGACGTTTTTAAGGCAAGGATAGATAAATTTTTGAACAGTAAAGGAATTAAGGGTTATGGTGAGAGGGTGGGTAAGTGGAGCCGAGTCCACAAAAAGATCAGCCATGATCTTACTGAATGGCGGAGCAGGCTCGAGGGGCCAGATGCCTACTCCTGCTCCTCGTTCTTATGTTCTGTGAGAAACAGGTAACTTTTCTTGCTGGAACCAACATTCTGCCATTTTCCAGTAAGATTCCACCCAATGCTTTTATTTCAAATCAATCCTATCTCTACTTCGTCGTAATATAATATTTTAACAAATACAGTCTTAACATAATTTGGGCTTTAGAAACAGTTGTTTCAAATTAATCCCTGAAAATAAATCCTGATTAGATGCAAATACGAGTCATTCATGCAGCTGATTAATTTGTCACAGAAAGATTGCAAACTCGTTTGATCCCTACACTCGATTCTGATCAGTTTAAGCTGCTACAAAATCTTTTTAGCAGCAAGAGAAAAGCAAATAGCATGGCTGATTGTGACTAACTTATTTTACCTGAAATCGTAACTAAGGAATATAGTTAACTGATGCAGTGAGGAATAATTACATCATTTAATAGCCTCCACAACTTTAAGGAACCATGATGTAACTTTAATAAAGTCCTTGATAAGGCAAGGAAGAACATAATTATAATGAGGATCAAAGTCTAAATTTAATAGTGTCCCTCAACATATGATTTAAAAAAGCACATAGAAGATAGCCCATAGAACAGGAGTGATTGTTGAGTCATTGAGATAATGCAATTCAGAAGACCCCTCAAAACAAAATAAACACAGACTTGTGTTGCAGAATTTTAAAATCCAGTGAGATAATTATGAAACTTCTATTCCACATTAACCTTAGTCTGCAAAGTGCATAATCTCATGCAGTTGGAATCCTTCATATTTGGTTTGATTTGATTTATTATTGTCACATGTATTATCATACAATGAAAAGTATTGTTTCTTGCACGCTATACAGACAAAACATACTGTTCATAGAGAAGGAAACGAGAGAGTGCAGAATGTAGTGTTATAGTCATAGCTAGGGTGTAGAGAAAGATCAACTTAATGCAAGGTAAGTCCATTCAAAAGTCTGATAACAGCAGGGAAGAAGCTGTTCTTGAGTCGATTGATACGTGACCTCAGACTTTTGTATCTTTTTCCCGACGGAAGAAGGTGGAAGAGAGAATGTCTGGGGTGCGTGGGGTCCTTAATTATGCTGGCTGTTTTGCCGAGGCAGCGGGAAGTGTAGACAGAGTCAATGGATGGGAGGCTGGTTTGCGTGATGGATTGGGCTACATTCATGACCTTTTGTAGTTCCTTATAGTCTTGGGCAGAGCAGGAGCCATATCAAGCTGATACCATCAAAAAGAATGCTTTCTATGGTGCATCTGTAAAAGTTGGAGACAATTGTAGCTGACATGCCAAATTTCCTTAGTCTTCTGAGAAAGTAGAGGCATTGGTGGGCTTTCTTAACTATCGTGTTGGCATGGGGGGACCAGGACAGGTTATTGGTGATCTGAACACCTAAAAACTTGAAGCTCTCGACCCTTTCTATTTCATCCCCATTGATGTAGACAGGGGCATGTTCTCCTTTACGCTTCCTGAGGTCGGTGGCAATCTCCTTTGTTTTGTTGACATTGAGGGAGAGAGATTATTGTTGCTGCACCAGTTCACCAGATTCTCTATCTCATTCCTGTACTCTGTCTCATCATTGTTTGAGATCCGACCCACTACAGTGGTGTCGTCAGCAAATTTGAAAATCGAACTGGAGGGGAATTTGGCCACACAGTCATAGGTTTATAAGGAGTACAGTAGGGGGCTGAGAACGCAGCCTTGTGGGGCACCTGTGTTGAGGATGATCGTGGAGGAGGTGTTGTTGCCTATCCTTACTGATTGTGGTCTGTGAGTTAGGAAGTTCAGGATCCAGTTGCAGAGGGAGGTGCCGAGGCCCAGGCCATGGAGTTTCGAGATGAGTTTTGTGGGAACAATAGTGTTGAAGACTGAGCTGTAGTCAATAATAGGAGTCTATTTATTGTCATATAGCTTAGATGAGGAGTTTCCTGCTTTTGATATAGAAGCTTTCCTTATCTAATGATGCATGAGGCAGACAGAGCATATTTTTATGACTGTTTCCAGAGGAACCCAACCTGTCACCAGAGGCTATAGCTCGAGGGGCACTGCTCCAGAAATAAGTAGGGCTGACTAGGAGACTCTTCTACTCTTACTCCCTGTCATGGGTATATTGGAAGATGTACAGCTTGATAATCAACCTGTTTGGACACATTACGAACACAACTTCAATGGCTATCAAGCCCTGGAGCAAATCTCAAACCCGATGCTAATTGCTCAGAAACAGGGGCATTACCCATTATACCACAAGTCCTTCCTTCCTGCTTTATTCACAGTTAAATGAGTGCATATCAATTCCATAACTCACAACCAGAGCAAGAATCACCTAGGCTACTTACTCCCCAGAAAGCTGTCAGAGTCCCACCATCCACGATTTTAACTTGCTCTCCCGAAAGAAGTAGTAAGTACGGCCACCCAAAGTCAGCAAGGTACCTCATTAAAAGGCAGAGGTGGGTAATTGAGACGAGGGGAATGATTTTCCCGCTACCTGCCTCATGGAAATTAATCGCACACATCACGCTGCGGGCATGATGGTAGAGCTGCCGGCATTTGCCATCATACTCCGCTAAAACTGACAGCAACTTGAGTCCCGATATGCACAGAATAGTATGGAAATTCCGAAATAGCTCTCGGTGAGTTTAGCCTCCTCCATAGAGACACACTAGAGGTCTCCACAGATTTCACTGCAATGTTGAATTGACAAAAACTTCCACTTCATTACCATTGGCTTTGTAAAAATGGGGTTTTTTGTTCTAGAGGGATGTATATTTGTTGCAGGCCATTTAATACTCCTTTAAATAATAGCATATCTAATGTCAAAATTTAAGTGTATTTTCACAACCCATCATAGCCAACTTGCCCCTCATATATTCAGCATTGCCTTTATTCAGATTTAAGAACTATGGACGGGATTCTCCAGCCGTTCACACCAGTACGATTCACTGGCCCTGCTGCAGTGAATGGAGATCTGGCTGAGTGCCAAATTCTCCATTCTCGGTTGCAGCAGCAGCAGGGCATGAATGGCCAGAGAATTCTGGCCTATATCATTTTCAAACAATGTAAAAGTCTTACATATTATTGTCACTATTTCCTAAAAGCGCTTTTACAGCAAGTTATTAATTAGTCCTTTCTCATTCTGCAATACTAAATCTAAAATAGCCCAATTTGGTTCTTCATCGTACTACTCTAGAAACCCATCTCAGATGTCAGAGCAGCTTTCTCAAAGGTCAACCCATGGAAAGCAGCTGGCCTGGATGGAGTACCTGGACGAGCACTCAGATCCTGCGCCAACCAGCTGGCGGGGGTATTCACAGACATCTTCAATCTCTCTGTACAACAATCCGAGGTCCCTATCTGCTTCAAGAAGATGACCATCATCCCGGTACCTAAGAAAAACCAAGCAGCGTGCCTTAATGACTATTGGCCGGTGGCTCCGACATCCATCATTAGGAAGTGCTTCGAAAGGTTCGTCATAGCACGAATCAATTCCAGCCTCCCGGACTACCTAGATCCACCAGTTTGCCTACCGCCACAACAGGTCCACAGCAGTCGCCATCTCCCTGGCCCTGCACTCAACCCTGGAACACCGAGATAACAAGGACACCTATGTCAGACTCCTATTTATTGACTATAGCTCAGCCTCCAACACTATTATTCCCACGAAACCCATCTCCAAACTCTGTGGCCTGGCCTTGGCAGCTCCCTCTGTGACTGGATCCGAACTCTCAGACCACTATCAGTAAGGATAGGCAACAACATCTCCTCCACGATCATCCTCAACACAGGTGCCCCACAAGGCTGTGTTCTCAGCCCCTTACTATACTCCTTATACACCTATGACTGTGTGGCCAAATTCCCCTCCAATTTGATTTTCAAGTTTGCTGATGACACCACCATAGTGGGTTGGATCTCAAACAATGATGAGACAGAGTACAGGAATGAGATAGAGAATCTGGTGAACTGGTGCGGCAATGATAATCTCTACCTCAATGTCAACAAAACAAAGGAGATTGTCATTGACTTCAGGAAGCGTAAAGGAGAACATGCCCCTGTCTACATCAATGGGGACGAAGTAGAAAGGGTCGAGAGCTTCATGTTTTTAAGTGTCCAGATCACCAACAACCTGTCTTGGTCCTCCCATGCCGACACTATAGTTAAGAAAGCCCACCAACGCCTCTACTTTCTCAGAAGACTAAGGAAATTTGGCATGTCAGCTACGACTCTCACCAACCTTTACAGATGCATATAGAAAGCATTCTTTCTGGTTGTATTACAGCTTGGTGTGGCTCCTGCTCTGCCCAAGACCGCAGGGAACTCCAAAAGGTTGTGAATGTAGTCCATTCCATCACACAAATCAGCCTCCCATCCATTGACTCTGTCTACACTTCCCGCTGCCTCGGCAAAACAGCCAGCATAATTAAGGACCCCACGCACCCCAGACATTCTCTCTTCCACCTTCTTCCGTCGGGAAAAAGATACAAAAGTCTGAGGTCATGGACCAACTGACTCACGAACAGCTTCTTCCCAGCTGCTGTCAGACTTTTGAATGGACTGACATTGCATTAAGTCGATCTTTCTCTGCACCCTAGATATGACTGTAACACTACATTCTGCACTCTCTCGTTTCCTTCTCTATAAACAGTATGTTTTGTCTGTATAGCATGCAAGAAACAATACTTTTCACTGTATGCTAATACGTGACAATAATAAATCAAATCAAACCCATTTCAACAATTCATCCTCCATTGCCTCAGGTGGTGAGATAAGTTTACCCTATCTATAAGTAAATTGAAGTCTACATTATTGTACTACCCATATTACATGCAGCTCTAATTTCTTAATGTACACTGTGACATAGAACATACATAGAACAGTACAGCACAGAACAGGCCCTTCGGCCCATGATGTTGTGCCGACCTTCATCTGAAACCAAGATCAAGCTATCCCCCTCCCTACCATCCTGGTGTGCTCCATGTGCCTATCCAATAACCGCTTAAATGTTCCTAAAGTGTCTGACTCCACTATCACTGCAGGCAGTCCATTCCACACCTCAACCACTCTCTGCGTGAAGAACCTACCTCTGATATCCTTCCTATATCTCCCACCATGAACCCTATAGTTATGCCCCCTTGTAATAGCTCCATCCACCCGAGGAAATAGTCTTTGAACGTTCACTCGATCTATTCCCTTCATCATTTTATAAACCTCTATTAAGTCTCCCCTCAATCTCCTCCGCTCCAGAGAGAACAGCCCCAGCTCCCTCAACCTTTCCTCATAAGACCGACACTCCAAACCAGGCAGCATCCTGGTAAATCTCCTCTGCACTCTTTCCAGCGCTTCCACATCCTTCTTATAGTGAGGTGACCAGAACTGCACGCAATATTCCAAATGCGGTCTCACCAAGGTCCTGTACAGTTGCAGCATAACCCCACGGCTCTTAAACTCCAACCCCCTGTTAATAAAAGCTAACACACTATATGCCTTCTTCACAGCTCTATCCACTTGAGTGGCAACCTTTAGAGATCTGTGGATATGGACCCCAAGATCTCTCTGTTCCTCCACAGTCTTCAGAACCCTACCTTTGACCCTGTAATCCACATTTAAATTTGTCCTACCAAAATGAATCACCTCACATTTATCAGGGTTAAACTCCATTTGCCATTTTTCAGCCCAATTTTGCATCCTATCTATGTCTCTTTGCAGCCTACAACAGCCCTCCACCTCATCCACTACTCCACCAATCTTGGTGTCATCAGCAAATTTACTGATCCACCCTTCAGCCCCCTCCTCTAAGTCATTAATAAAAATCACAAAGAGCAGAGGACCAAGCACCGATCCCTGCGGCACTCCGCTAGCAACCTGCCTCCAGTTCGAAAATTTTCCATCCACCACCACCCTCTGTCTTCGATCAGACAGCCAGTTACCTATCCAATCGGCCAACTTTCCCTCTATCCCACACCTCCTTACTTTCATCATAAGCCGACCATGGGGGACCTTATCAAACGCCTTACTAAAATCCATGAATATGACATCAACCGCCCTACCTTCATCAACACACCTAGTTACCTCCTCAAAAAATTCTATCAAATTTGTGAGGCACGATTTGCCCTTCACAAATCCGTGCTGACTATCCCGGATTAATCCGCATCTTTCTAAATGGTCGTAAATCCCATCCCTAAGGACCTTTTCCATCAATTTACCAACCACCGAAGTCAGACTAACCGGTCTATAATTACCAGGGTCATTTCTATTCCCTTTCTTAAACAGAGGAACAACATTTGCCACTCTCCAGTCCTCCGGCACCATCCCCGTGGACAGCGAGGACCCAAAGATCAAAGCCAAAGGCTCTGCAATCTCATCCCTCGCCTCCCAAAGAATCCTAGGATACATTTCATCAGGCCCAGGGGACTTATCGACCTTCAGTTTATTCAAAACTGCCAATACATCCTCCCTCCGAACATCTATTTCCTCCAGCCTATTAGCCTGTAACACCTTCTCTTCCTGAAAAACATGGCCCCTCTCCTTGGTGAACACTGAAGAAAAGTATTCATTCATCACCTCGCCTATCTCTACTGATTCCATACACAAGTTCCCACCACTGTCCTTGACCGGCCCTAACCTCACCCTGGTCATTCTTTTATTCCTCACGTAAGAGTAAAAAGCCTTGGGGTTTTCCTTGATCCGACCCGCCAAGGACTTCTCATGTCCCCTCCTAGCTCTCCTCAGCCCCTTTTTCAGCTCGTTCCTTGCTAACTTGTAACCCTCAATCGAGCCATCTGAACCTTGTTTCCTCATCCCTACATAAGCTTCCCTCTTCCTTTTCACAAGACATTCCACCTCTTTTGTGAACCACGGTTCCCTCACTCGGCCATTTCCTCCCTGCCTGACAGGGACATACCTATCAAGGACACCCAGTATTTGTTCCTTGAAAAAGTTCCACTTTTCATCAGTGCCTTTCCCTGACAGTTTCTGTTCCCATCTTATGCCCCCTAATTCTTGCCTAATCGCATCATAATTATCTCTCCCCCAATTGTAAGCCTTGCCCTGCCGTCCGGCCCTATCCCTCTCCATTGCAATAACAAAAGACACCGAATTGTGGTCACTATCTCCAAAGTTCTCTCCCACAACCAAATCTAACACTTGGCCCGGTTCATTTCCCAGTACCAAATCCAATGTGGCCTCACCCCTAGTCGGCCTATCCACATATTGTGTCAGGAAACCCTCCTGCACACACTGCACAAAAAGTGCCCCATCCAAACTATTTGACCTACAAAGGTTCCAATCAATATTTGGAAAGTTAAAGTCCCCCATGACAACTACCCTGTGACCCCCACACGTATCCATAATCTGCTTAGCAATTTCTTCCTCCACATCTCTATTACTATTTGGGGGCCTATAGTAAACTCCTAGCAACGTGACCGCTCCTTTCCTGTTTCTAACTGCAGCCCATATTACCTCAGTGTGCATATCCCCCTCAAAGTGCTTTTCCGCAGCCGTTAAACTATCCTTGATTAACAATGCTACTCCTCCACCTCTTTTACCAGCTTCCCTACACTTACTGAAACATCTATACCCCGGAACGTCCAACAACCATTCCTGTCCTTGTTCTACCCACGTCTCCGTAATGGCCACAACATCGTAGTCCCAAGTAGCAATCCACGCCCCAAGTTCATCCACCTTGTTCCGGATGCTCCTTGCATTGAAGTAGACACACTTCAACCCATCTTCCTGTCTACCGGTACCCACCCTTGACCTTGATACCTTCCCCAATATCTCACCACCCTCAACACTGACTTCTGGACTACAACTCCTTTTCCCACTCCCCTGACAAATTAGTTTAAATCCCCCTGAAGAGCCGTAGCAAATTTCCCTCCCAGGATATTGGTGCCCCTCTGGTTCAGGTGCACCCCGTCCTGTTTGTAGAGGTCCCACCTTCCCCAGAACGTGTTCCAATTATCCACGTATCTGAAACCCTCCCTCCTGCACCATCCCTGCAACCACATGTTTAAGTGCACTCTCTCCCTGTTCCTCAACTCGCTATCACGTGGCACCGGTAGCGTACCAGAGATGACCACATGTTTTGTCTTTGCTCTCAGCTTCCAGCCCAGCTCCCGAAATTCCTGTTTTAAATCCCCGTCCCTTCTCTTACCTATGTCGTTGGTACCAATGTGTACCACGACTTGTGACCGTTTCCCCTCCCCCTTAAGAATCCGGAAAACACGGTCCGAGACGTCACGGACCCTGGCATCTGGTAGGCAACAAACCATCCTCGAGTCTCTTTTGCTGCCACAGAACCTCCTATCTATCCCTCTAACTAACGAGTCCCCAATAACTATTGCCCTCCCGCTCTCCTCCTTACCCTCCTGAGCCACAGGGACGGACTCAGTGCCGGAGATCCTCTCACTGCGGCTCACCACTGGTATGTCGTCCCCCTCAACCGTATCCAAAGCGGAATACTTATTGCTAAGGGGAACGACCACAAGGGATCCCTGCACCGACTGCTTCTTCCCAGCCCCTCTCACCGTCACCCATCTATTTTCATTCCGCGGAGTAACTGTATCCCTGAAGCTTCTGTCTATGGCCATCTCTGCATCCCTAATGATCCTAAGTTCCTCCAACTCCAGCTCCAGTTCCCTTACACGGTTTTGGAGGAGCTGCAGATGGATGCACTTCTCACAGGTATAATCAGCAGGGACACTGACATCGTCCCTCACCTCGAACATAGTGCAAGAGGAACATTGCACTGCCTTCACACCCATCCTCTCTAGATACCTTGCCAGTACCAGGTAGAAACAGCAAAAAATGAATTAACTCACCCCTGCTCGCCCTTTCTGCCTAAGCCCTGTGAGCCAAAGCCCTACAGCTTTCACTCTGCCTCCTGCTCACTCTGCTGCCCGCTAACGACGCTGCCCGCTCAAAAGTGCGGCCTACTTTTAAACCCTCCAAAAACCTTCCCAGACTCCTGCTGGGCCCACTTCCTGTTTTAAAAAAAACCTCCGATTTTTTACACAAATTTAACTTAAAATAAATAAATAAATGTAGTGAACAAACCAACTGCCTTCTCCTCAGCCTGTGCCCAATGTTACCATCACAGTTTTATAGCCAAACAACAACCTGCAACAATATTTGCTGCGCCTTGCTGTTTCTTACCTCCAGACAAACATTCTACTGTTTGGTCCTGTGATCCAAGATCTTCTGTCACAAATGTACTAACCTCACTGTCCCACCTCCTTTTCCTTTTTGGCCCTTAAGTTGGCCACTTAACTGATTTAATTAGACATGCGGCTACTGACTGCATTAATGAAGTGTCCGCAACTGACAATATGCTAAAGCAGCAGAAAGATGTTGAACTCCTTTCCCAACTGCTTCCCCCACCATATTGCTAGCCTTCCTGTCTCCCAGTCCACCTTCAATGGACTATGACCATTCATCCCATTGTTGCTACCAATTGATCAATCTAAGCACTTTTAAGGGTTGCACGTTGTCATTTGGTCCAACAAAGCCATTTGTTTCTTCGTCCAAGCATTGGGTTTTCTAATTTAATCTCCTATGGTTTCTTGCATACAATTATATTATCCTTTAGATTAATATTTATATGTGATCTTCCTTTCAACTACAAAGTCTGATCATTTTAAACTGTCCCTGGATATTTGACCCTCTTTACTATAGTGAACAATTTGCCTTTTATTCAGCACGGTGGTGCCTCACAGCACCAGGGATCCCGGTTCGATTCCCAGCTTGGGTCACTGTCTGTGTGGAGTTTGCATGTTCTCCCCCACATCTGCATGGGTTGCCTCCGGGTGCTCCGGTTTCCTCCCACAGTCCGAAAGACGTGCTAGTTAGGTGCACTGGCCATGCTAAATTCTCCCTCGATGTACCCGAACAGGTGTTGGAGTGTGACGACTAGGTGATTTTCACAGTAACTTCACTGAAGTGTTAATGTAAGCCTACTTGTGATACTAATAAACTTATCAAAAAGATCATTTTATTTATCCTTGTATCTTAATCCCTGATATCGGGTGCCAGCTTCGATGAAGAGACTGAGAAGCACTTTCTATCATTTGGCTAACTTATGTACGATTGATCCATTCTGAGAAATTATATATATTTATATTGCATATTGTCGGATTGCAGGACCTGCCCTCTGCTTATGAAGTCCAAGGATAGGCTTTGAGTAGCCGCAAAACATTCATGAATCTGGTAAACAAGAACAATTGATTGCCAAATGTAATCATGTCACTGGGAAAATAGAAATTTTAAATATAATTTTACTTAAAAAAATTATTTTGTATATTATGCTTCTGCATAATTATTCTTTCCAGCTTTGGAGAAATGCCCATTGCATTAATTATTTTCCAACAATCCATATAACTCCAAATGTGCTATCATGACTAAAATTCTATTCAAACCTTCAATTCCAAAGAAAGTTCTATTATCGGTATCATATTTCAAATGTCTGGTGACAGTTCACGGAAAGACTTTAGAAAGGGAGTTACTTTTAATGTATTCTTATGAAGTATATTCACAAGTTTAATAATAGGACACCAAAATGAAACGTGATTAACATTCCTGACAGAAGTTGTTTTTCTGAGAAACTAAACAATAAATTAGCTTATTTGTGCCATCAGAAAATACTTCTCACCCATTGTGTTGGTAAAACCATTTTATTTCTGTTTGTCTGGAATCAAGAAGTGACACACAAATGTTAACTTGGCAAACTGACTTGTGGAGAGAAAGGTGCTATTGTAGATGGTTAGACAATTAAAGAAAAGAAAGTCTTTCATTTATATAGTGCCTTTTCTGACCATTGGGCAGCTCAAAACATTTTCGGCCAATGAAATATTTTTGACTGTTGTTACTGTTGTAAAAGTCTGTTTAGGACAGGAAACTTGCAAGGTACTGCCCTAGGTTACAGAACAGAATTGAAGACATATTGGACTCTAATAATTTTCCAAGTGTTTACGCCGGTGGGATCTTCTTGTCCGGTTGATGGCGCACCACTGCCACGGGCTTCCTGGCGGAAAATCCCATCCTCTGTTTTTCTCTTTCCTCTGATACTGTCAAACTTCCTTAATTTTTACAGCACCTTCTGTTTTTATTCCAGGAAACTTGGTCTGATTAAACCAAGCAAGGTGATCTATTGAAATTGCACTGCATTGACTAAAAAAGTGAATCTTGGATATTATTCTATACATTCAACCTATGACACAATAAAGCAGCTGAACAATTTGAAACCCTCCTCCGTTTGTGTTGACTTACTCCACCAAGAGAGATTGAAGAAATAATTGTATTAAAAGCATTGATAATGGATACCTTGAACTGGATTTGCATCTTTGAGGTAGGGATCAGGAGTTGGTAAATTTCCCAAAGTTGCGATCTTGTCTTCTACCTGTGAGTGTCTGTTGGTGGAATTTTCATCCAGCAAAGGATGGATGACCTGAAGGTGGGCTAATGCTGAGGCTGCCTGAATAAAAGGCTCATCCCCATTTGCTGAGACATTGACCCAGTTGTACAGATCAGTGTGAAGACTCCCTCTAACCCTCATTCCTACCCCCTCAACCCATGTCACCCTCGGCACCTCCTCTCATCACAAACCCCATCAATAACTCCAAGCCCCTCTCTTTTTACCCCTCACCCCCTACCTAACCTCCTCACCTAGTAGCCACCATAAACAGAACTCATGAGTTCTATAAAAATATTTGAAAAGCTAATGATCCTGTTAAAATCATTACTTGATTAGTTACTTTAAACAATTTTCTTCAGAAGCTCATAAATCTGTCAAAATAATTGAGCTCACATTTCCCTGGACAGCTATCCAAGTGATCTCTGCTGAACAGAATCAAACGCTGATTTGGAAGGTAGCAAAACATTCACATTGTCATTTCGCAGAACAACTGTGTAAACTTCACAGTGTGAGGGCAATGTGCAGTTCTGGTTGCCACACCATAGGAAGAATATGATTGCACAAGGATGTGAAGGAGATTCATCAGGATGTTACCTGGGTTGGGGTATTTCAGTTGGGTTATTTTCCTTAGATCAGAGAAAGTTGAGGGGGAAATCTGATTGAAGTGTACAAAGTTATGAGGGATGTAGGTAAGATAGATAGGAATAAATGTTTCCCCTTAGTAGAGGGGTCAATAACCAAGGGGCATAAATTTAAGGTAAGGGGCAGGAGAATTAGAGAGCGTTTGAGGAGAAAATTTTTATTGAAAATATATAACACACACTAAAGGAAATATAAAATGTATTTATAACTTCACCTATATAAGGAATGCATATTTTAGTGTTCATGGAAAGGGGAGACAAACAAGAAGAAGTTAGGGTTTCCTCTTACATCATTAAATAATATGCAGCAAGCACACAAACAGATTTACTTTACTGACAGAGAGTACAGCCATGGCACAGTACTTGTGCAATCGATAAGAAACCCACAAGGGATTATCCCAGCACAGACCTGCCAAATGTGGGATTGTCTGATATACAATTTTGACTACTTGGCATTTCTCATGCATCATAAATGATCTATTTCACAACTTGCAATTATATAGCACTTTTAATATGGCAAAACTCCCAAGATACTTCACAAGTGTTATTGTTAAACAAAATTTGACACAGAGACACAGAAGGAAATACTGGGGCAGATAACCAAAAGATTAGTCAAACAGCATTGTTAAACAGGCCTGAAAGGTAGGGAGATAGAGAAGTTTTGAGGAGGAATTCCAGAGCTTAGGATGGCTGAAGACATAACTCAACATTTCAATTGAAACTAAAGCCAATTTGGAATATGACCTCAAATTTATAAGAACAGTACAGTTACTTACTTACAGTGGTTCACACTGCTGCCTCACAGCGCCAGGGACCCGGGTTCAATTCCAGCCTTGGGTGACTGTGCGGAGTCTGCACGTTTTCCCTGTGTCTGCATGGGTTTCCTCCAAGTGTTCTGATTTCCTCCCACAGTCCGAAAGACATGCTGATTCGGTGCATTGGCCATGCTAAATTCCTCCTCAGTATACCCAAACTGGTACCGGAGTGTGGCGACTAGTGGATTTTCACAGTAATTTCATTTCAGTGTTAATGTAAGCTTACTTCTGACACTGATAAATAAACTTCAAACTTTACTTTGATTTATTTTATAACATATGTAAAGAAAATTCTACCTTGGACTCTCAGATTTTAAACTAACCACATTCAGGCTACCAGTGTAAAGTTTTAACACGCATCTTTGTTGCAATTTCTGTGGTAATGGGAACATTCAGCAAATTAAGTATATCGGTGCTTTATCTGGATCATAGACGAGAGTAGCATTTGTGAAAATATATTGTGCTCTCATCCTGATCTAAATTCAATGTGATTATCACAGTACAAGTGCTTCTTACTTGTTTGAAGTGTCAGGATGATGGTGCATTTCACAATTATTTTATTTTAATGGAACTAGTAATATTCATTTAAAACTCTTCCGTGAAATAACATTTAGCAGTTGAGGAACAAAATCTCCGTACAACATTATGACTGATATAACATGAGCCGATGCAGGGTATAAAAATTCTAAGTTTGTGTTGTTTATTATTGAGTCACAAATTCATGATACATTTTCCATTTTAACAGGAACAAATTAGTTTTCCAAATTCTAGAACCAGAACAAATTATTTGAGGATGTACAGAATTCAACCTGTTGTTTTACTTACAGTAGTTCTAATGAGGGATAAGCATCCTTCATTTATTAATAATTACCCTTTTACATATGGAAAAGTGATTGTAAAATCAATTTTAGTTCAGGACATTTGCTTCCGTACATACAGTAGTCCACACAATAACACTATTCAATTTACAGTTTCTTTCAGTTATAATATAGAATCCTTATGGCCCATATTTTAACAGATAAAAATGTATAACTTGCCCCACCAAAAATAAGCAAACATTGTAAATAGTTTTCATATAGGTTCTAAAAACAGCATCACTGGGAAGATTAGGCCTACCAAACAAGACAGAAAAATAAGCTAAACTGTAACACACGTTAGTCACCAAAGCAGCATTTCCCAGATCATCACGTAACATTGCTTTTTTTGATCAGAAAACAAGTAACATGCATCATAAATGCGTGTAACACAGGAGAGCCATTATTTGCTCATTTGGAGTGGAAATACTTATCTGCCAGCTGGAACAATTCTAATGCACGACTCTTGGTAAGGGCTATCTTTTTGGCCTGTCAGATTCATCAATGGCTGCTATCAGCTTCTGTCGAGCTTTTTTATTTATATGGGAGCCCAAGCAAACATTCACAAGGTTGGTCAGTTGCTTGGTTGAATATTCCTGCGGAAAGAAAACAGGTTGGATTACAGATAGAAAATAAATCACCAAACTTAGCAAAACAAATTCATAGAAATTGAAAAGATAATATGCTGACATAAAAGTTCAGTTTGTTAATGTTTAAAATTCTAACAGAAGCATAACCATTTTACAGGATGTGAACCCATTTGTTTTGAACATTTACACTATATTTAAAACTTTGCAGCTGTAAAAATATTTTTACGGGCATCAAAATGAAAATACTTTTTGCCTTTTATTCCTCCTTACCCGGTGTTCTTTAATCCACCTCTCCATGTCATTTTCAGTCAAATAATAGGCTTTAATGTAGGTTTCCACAAATTCCTTATCAGGAATTGGTCTGATGTCAGTCAGTTTCTCCAGCTTCATTAAAAACTGCTGAAAGTCCAGCTGCATCAAGGCACGTCCTTCATTGCTGCATTTTTTCACATTTGCATAGCTGTAGTGAAAAGGGAAGAAAACAGATACCTCTGTAAATGTAACAAATTAAAGATACTCCTACAAAATGATTACATTCAGTATTTCTTGCAGTAAAGTCTACATGCTGCTTGTACCTCAGCCTCTATCAGAACCAATTATCTGAAAATGATCTCTCGTGCCAAGTAGAGGCAATCTTCCAGCATTATTTTAGAAAGTTTAATTAGACAGACCAAAAGCGAGTTCTGTGGAACCCTTCTAAAAATTCTCAAATTGATGGATGTGCAGTGCTAAATATTAAAACATTGTTAAGTATTATTACAGTCTGACTTTTTCAGGAACTTATTTAGTACAAATCACCTTCATCAAGAATTTTTCTTGTCTGAAGGTACTTTCACTGGCAAGTGGCAATTTGATCTAACGCAAAGAAAGCTATTATGGAGGACTCATTTCACAGGAATCATAACTACTCTATTATAAAGCTAATTATCTCTGCAGTATCAGACAGATACTGCAGGGATAATTACCTATTTTGCATTGATACATTTTGTTATTAGCAGCTTGCAACTTGTAAGGAAATGAAATAGGAATAATAATTTGAATATTGTTTCTACTTAGGTTGACCAATGGCAGGATGCATCAACAAGTTCAATAAAGATAGGTTCAGCTCTTCTACAACATGACCAAATCAGTAGGTACTGAGGTGTAAGCATATGGATGTGTAGACTACAATGTCTGAAGAGATAGGAAGAAGGGTTGATACTGCACTGAAGGCAATGAAAAGGCACAGAAGCAGGCAAAGGGATGGATTTTCACCTCCCAGAAGAAAGGATTTAATGGTGACTTTCCACAAGCTGGTGGACATTTAAATTGCTGACACCTTGATCAGCTGGCACCACACATTATAGATGTTGAAACCATAATGAAATCCATCCAATTACTTAGTTTTTTATAAATTGTTTATAATGATTGCCTCAAAACAATTACAAATTACCTGTATTTTTAATGAATTTGCAATTACGTTTGGATTATAAATCCCTTGCTATTAGTCTTAAATGCACAATACTACTTTGAAATTCAACAGCTAATTATAAACAGATTGACTTGCAGTTTCAGATACGTTCTGAACCTCTTGATTAAACTAAAATATTGCAGTCAGTTGGTGCTAAATATTTCCTACACACAAACTGATAAATTGAAAATTATACACCCAATTGCTTATCAAATTAATGCTAACATTGGGATCAGTGGTGGCAGTCTTGCACGAGTCAGAGGTTGAATTCAAGGCACACTCCATGACATGGATACATAATCTCAAACAGAGCACTACTGAGGGAGGGGTCACAAGGATGCGTTTGTAAATTGAGTTTCTTCCTGCCCTTTTGGGTTGGTGTAAAGATCCCATGACATTTTGTGAAAAGCATTTATTCCTCAACTACCATTGATAAAACTGTTTAATTTGTCCTATCTCAATGCTGTTTGTTGGATCTTGCCGTGCAAAAAAATTGGTTCCACATTTTCTTCATGACAAGAGTGATTGCATTTCAGAGACCGTTCGGGATAACCTGACATTTAAAATTCAAGTTCTTTTTTCTTAAATTAAGGACTATTCAATGTGGTTGATTATATTTTCTCTAATCGAGTCAAATATTGCTCAACTTTGATTTACACGTAGGACTCTCTCATTTACTAAATCTGGACTGGATCAAACCAATGTCCCAGAGCTGAATGGATACTGGGCAAAATATAATTTCAAATCTGGATTGGGGTAGGGTAGTTAGGACTTAATTTATTAATATAGCCATACAGGGTAATAAAATGTTTACGTACACTGACATAAAAGTTAAGTTGAAGTGTAATTGTGCAGCTGGCAGGAAACGTCATGTCATCAGGAGAGAAGTTCAGGCAGAACAGGGGTGGGATTCTCCCAAAAAAATTATAAGTGTCGAATTTGTGTAAAAACTGGAGTAAATCCGGCTGGTTTTTTCAGCGGGATTTTCGAAATGAATCTCCCACACTCTGTACACTGCAGAGTGCACTAGTGTGGATCTTGCGGAAAATCTGTGGGCGGGGCCTATTTCCGCTGGAGAGGCCGGCAGCATAGTGCTGAGTGGGCCACTGAGCATGCACTGATCTGTCAGCGTTGAGACTTGTGGAGGTCATGGTGCCCAACGGGAAGCTCGCTAAATGGCCTCCGCTTGAGTCTCCCAGCCTGTTGCTGGGAGAATCCCCCCCCCCAGATTTTTCACTTTAATGGTTGGGATATCGCAGGAAGTGTACAAACAAATTTCTAAACTTTGCTGTCACTGGTAGTATAGGCTCAGAAAATTATCCTCAAAACTAATGAATTGCAACGGATCAAAGATATTATTCTGGTGGTGCAATTAATTATTACCAATTTGTAGTCTATAAAAAAAACTTCTGTCAGCACTACAAAATTCAAATAAAATTTGCAGTTTATAGGCTTAAACATATTGATCCTGAATTCTGCGAAGGGTCTGATCACCTGCGAAACCATGGCACAGAAACGGTCGATAATAGCCAGGCATGGAATTTATTTGAGGATTCTGCTGATTTTCTAAAACTGCATCAGGAGATTATGGGTAACTTTGCAGAAATTGAGTACCATTTTGAATTTCAGAAACAACTGCCAAAATACAACTTACCCTTCGACAATGGTTCTGTTAGCCAGCCGAATACAATGCTCCCAAAGAACATTAGAGACTTGCAGTGGTATGCGCACTCGTTTGGAAACCTCCGATAACTTCTTATTGAACTGTTCAAATTCCTGCAGTAACAGATGCCAGAATTATATATAAACACATCCTAGCTCAACATATCCACTTGTATTTTAATACCACTTTCAATGCATAAAGAAGTCGCAAGGCACTTTTAGGAGGTCCAAGGTTGAAAACAATACATATATAGAAATATTAGGAATGATTTGTCAATTAAATATATTTTGAGCAGAAAGTTAACAGGTGGAGAAGTGTGGAGTGTAAGTGGCTGAAGAAATCTCTATTAAAGGTGCATAGGGTTCAGACTCAAAGGAAGCAAGAGCTTGGAAAGTGAGGATGTGAGTGGGGAAACAGCCATGGGGCTGAAAGTGGTTACAGAGGAGGCCCACCTTGAAGGAAACAATGATAAAAGTTTTCAACTTGAGGTCCCGAAAAATAAGGAAAGAATGGAGGGATGAAGGTTTTGGTTGCAGATGGACAAAAGGTAGAGATGTGATCTTTGCAATCGAAAGGGTGTGGATTTGGAAGTTCTTCTTGGGGATGAATAGGAAATTACCAATGCAGACATCTTCCAAGTGTACAGCTGGAAGAAATGCTGTATCATCCAAGAATGGATGCAGGGCAAATAGTTCGTCAGCACAGAGGCAGCGAAAGGATTTAAATAGATGACAGATATAGAGCTAGGTGTCACTTGTGTGGAACAAATGTAAACTGGTCCCATGTCAGTGGATGATTTCAGCAAGGAGCAGTGTGCAGTTGAAGAGGGGGCCCCATTACAAACCTTGAAAGACTTAACCAGTGACAGTTCAAGAGTGGAAAAATATTGGCAGAGATGCTGTGGCTACAATCAGAAAGTTAAGAGTAGAATTAAATGCAAGCAGTCCCACCAAGTCAGACAATGGAGGATCGGTATTGGATGAATTGGTCAATCTTATCAAAGGCAGAAATGTCAAGGATAGATAATGTGCCTTGATCACATTTAAAAATAATATTGTTTATGACTTTGGTTGGTGCTATTTTTGGGCTGCGGGGTGTTTGAATTCTGATTGAAGGATTTCAAATAAGGAGTTGTGGTAGAAATGGCCACAGATCAGGGAAGCAGCAATATGCTCGAGAACTGGTCCGCTTGTTATCCCAGTGTCCTCATCTCCACAACAGTCATCCTGTGACTGGGACCTAGATCATTTAGTATTATCTTCCAATGCCACTCCGTCCATTTGCTTGAATTTGATGGGTGAAGCAACATGATCATTCCCTTTTTAAAAAGCAATACTCCCTCTTAACTGAATGAGTTCCAAATCAATTCCCTTTCCATTTTAATCAACTGTTATTCTCTTGTATTCTTATCCTTGTAGTCTTGAAAAACACCAAGTGACAAGAGGTGACAGGCCTTTGTCTTTTCTCTTGTAATCTTTCACACGATAATTTCCCAATCTAATTCATAGTGCTTGGGGAGTTGCCACAACTCTCATCTGCTCCCCTGGTTGGGAATGGTATATGGAAAAAAATGTCTTAAGGAAGATATTCACCCTCAAGGCAAACACAAGTTAAAAAATTATACTACTTTCGCAAGAAGTTACTAACATTTTTGTTTTTTGTGTTTTTACTTGACCCCAAGTTGAACTTTCAGAACAACTTTTAAATTAAGATCGCTACAAGAGAAATAAAAAGTACTTTATGGTAATGCAAGCTATTCTAAAATTGACACTCTAGAAAAAATTCAAAAGCAGGTATAAATATAGCAAAAACAGATTATTCAATTTTAATAATTTAAACACAGAATTTGGTTAACAAAACTCAAACAAATATAATTCCCACTGATTGCTCTCAATGTTGGTCATGATTGGGCCATCTAAATTACATGATCATGGAGCTATAGCACCAGGGGTGTCTCTTGGCAAAATAGATACTCAAAATGACACACTGGCAGGGCCCACCTGGCACACTAGCAGTGCTTACCAGACAGCCAAGCTGTGGCCACCTGGGCATCACCAGCGTGCCGCGAGCGATGCCAAGGAGTGGGGCCACAACAGATGAGGAATATGCAGAGGGGTGCTATGCAGGGGTGGATCAAGTCAGGGGTCATGATGAGGAGGGCATGTCAGGGATCAGGCAGGCGGACCCAACGGGAGGGTCCCAATGCCAGCAACCCATGCCAGAGAGGGGGTCTCCAACTGCACTGAGAGATCGGGGTACCCTTGTTGTGTCCAAGCACTCTGTGCTGGGGTCACTGGCATGTTTAGGCACCCCCCAACATTGCACCTCCCTACCCCCCGCCAGTGCCAGTGTAATTCGCCTAACTCTCTGAAAAGAATGACTGAGTGTGGGAGGATTGCGGTGCGGAGCACACCTGAGAGACCGATGCAGATCACTCCATTATTTATACCATTATGAGATTTAGCTTTATTTGGGCAGAATTTTGCCCATCTTCTCAGTATTTGCCCTGTCAAACTCTTTTAGAATCCTATATGTTTGAATGAGATCATCTCTCATTCTTCTAATTCCAATAAGTAAAGTCACAACCTGTTTTATCTTTCCTCATAAGACAATCCCTCCATCATCCCAGTGAACCTCCTCTAAGCTGCTTCCAATGAAATATTATCTTTCCTTAAATAAGAGGACCAAACTGCTCACAGTACTCCAGATGTGGTCTCACCAGCACCTTGTACAGTTGCTGCAAGAAATCCCGACTCATATACTCCAACTCCCTTGAAATAAGGGCTAACATTCCATTAGCCTTCCTGATTACCTGCTGCACGTGTGTGCTAGTTTTCTGTGTTTTATGCACCAGTATCGCCAAGTCCCTGTATGTTGCAGGTGTCTGCAGTTTTTCTCCATTTATATAACACTCTCTTTTGTTCTCCCTTCCAAAATGAACAACTTCACATTTTTCCACATTATACTCCATTTGCAAACTTTTTGCCCACTCACTTAACTTATCAATATCTCTTTGTAAACTGTTTGTATCCCTTTCACAACTTGCCTTTCCACCTATTTTTGTGTCATCTGCAAATTTGGCTACAGTACATTCACTTCCTTCCTCCAACTCATTAATATATATTGCAACCAGTTGCAGTCCCAGCACTAATCCCTGTGGATCTCACTGGTTGCAGGCGGCCAAACTGAAAAAGAAGCCATTATCTCCACCTACTATTTCCTGCCAATTCTCTATCCAGGCCAATATATTCCCCCCAACACTATGGGCTCTTATGACATAATTTTTCATGAGGTACCTTGTCAAACCCCTTTTGGAAGTCCAAATACAACACATCTACTGATTCCCTTCTTTCCTCTCAGGTTGAGACTTCCTCGAAAAACTGTAATAAATTAGCCAAACATGATATCCTTTTCATGAAGCTGTGCCGACTCCACTTGAATAGATTACGATTTTCCAAATGTGTTGCCAATACTTCCTTAATAAGTGATTCCAGCATTTTTGCAACAATAGATGATAGCATAATTGTCCTATTTGTCTTTTTGCCTCCCTCTCTTTTTGAATAGGCTATTCAGGCCCTGGCTTAATTTTCAGACCTTCTGATGTACCCTCACCGGAGGTACAGTCCTTGGTTTTGTGCGTTTTGTTTAATATTTAATGAATCATCTGTATATAGTATCTTTTTTGCAATCAAATCACTACAGCTTTCATCCTTGGTTTCATTAAAGCATTCTGCTTCAGAAATATTATAAGTTTGGACATGCAACAAAAATGCTGCATTAGATTAAAAAAAAATGAAATAAACTATTCCACAGGGATTACAGGGTTAAAGAGGTCAACAGAAAATTAATCCTCCTCTGAATATTTGGGATAAAGAATAAACATTGAAGTAATTTAAAGAAGAACTCATTTAAATTGCTATCTAATTTCAGCAACCACATTAAACAATTCCCATAGACTGTGGAAATTGATATAATTATATGCTCCAACCTACAGTGAGAGGTAAAGTAGATTATCTGGGCACTCATGTTTAAAAAAAAACACAGAATATTGAGTTATCCAGTGCTGAAAAACTTAATGAAGTGACATTCATTAACCTGTTTGTATGGTTAATTATTTGACTGAACTGCACTTGAATTTAATTCTTGTGATATTTCTGGTCATTCTAATTAATAAATACTTTATACTGGATAAGGGGAAAAGCTCCCTTTCTTTATGAGGTCAAAGCAAGTAAATACCATGTCTATAATCCTGCTAGGAATACCATGTCTATAATCCCAATTGTAAAGTGGGTTAAAAGCTATTCAGTTATACTGCAAATACTGGAGAGGAAAAATAGCAATTCCAAAAACAAATTCCTATATTCTGAAGAAGAGTCATTTGGTCTCGAAACATTAACTCTGCTTCTTTCTCCTTAGGAGCCTTTTCAGCACTTTGTTTTCATTTTACATCTCCAGTATCTGCATTATTTGCTTTTATATTCCTTTATTCTGTGCTATATAATAATTTAAAGAATTTTCTAACTATTTAATGGATAATACTTTGCCATAGTAACTATTTCCATTCTTTCAGTTACCTTAAGAAGAGAATCGATGTACACGTTGTGTTGTGACATAATTTCTTTGATATCCCATTTAACATTAGCCATAAGATGCAGCATCTGTTCATAATCAATGGCTTTGGCAGCCACAATCCAGTAAATTGGCTTGCGCAGCTCACTAGCAGTTGACACAGTCTATTTGATGTCAGACCAGAAGAGAAAAAAAGAGAAAAGAATAAGATGTCAACCACAACAAACAAACCAACTAAGCAAATTTTATTTTAAAATTAACCCAATTTTTTCCCCTACATCACAACTGCCATGTTAGCACTATGTTGAATAATTCAGTCCCTACCTGCGAATAAAACTGTTGCAAAAAAGGCTTCTTGGCTGAAGGCATCATGGCATCGAGATGTGGCTGCAGACATTCAAACTGATCAGCCAGAAACACCCTGTAAAAGACATTGGAGAGCATTTATCATGAAGTAATTTTTATACGCATTGCAAATATACCTCACCAAATGTCAACTGGAACAATACACTAAGGAACCAATGAAGTGGTTAAAGAGGCGTTGCCATCTGAGAGCTCAGGAGTCGTCCAGCTGTAGTCTACGAGAGGCTGGATAGACTGGGACTTTTTTCTCTGGAGCGTAGGAGGCTGAGGAGTGATCTTACAGAGGTCTATAAAATAATGAGGGATCAGCTCGATAGTCAATATCTTTTCCCAAAGGTAGGGGAGTCTAAAACTAGAGGGCATAGGTTTAAGGTGAGAGGGGAGAGATACAAAAGTGTCCAGAGAGGCAATTTTTTCACAAAGAGGGTGGTGAGTGTCTGGAACAAGCTGCCAGAGGTAGTAGTAGAGGCGGGTACAATTTTGTCTTTTAAAAAGCATTTAGATAGTTACATGGGTGCGATGGATATAGAAGGATATGGGCCAAATGTGGGCAATTGGGATTAGCTTAGGGTTTAAAAAAAAAGGAGCAACATGGGCAAGTTGGGCCGAAGGGCCTGTTTCCATGCTGTAAACCTCTATGACTCTATGCCGTAATTCTGCATCCAGTCAGGGCCTCATTGTGGGTTCTTTGTTTCTCTAAGCCAGTCTCAATTCGGCAAGTAGTGACCCTCTCTAAATTTGACTCTAATAGATTTTCCCCACAACAATCCATTAGGCTACCAGCAAGTCTTGAGAACTTGGAACAATTATAAATTATGCATTTTCCATGGCAACATCTCTACCAATCTGAGTCCACTTGCCAACCAACCAGCACTCTCTTCTCATACAATATAAATTGTTGCTTTTCCCTTTTAATGGTTTTCTTGTGAAGTGTCCTGCTGAGTGCAAGACAAAAAGCTTTGATGTCTCTTTTTTCAGCAATATATATATATACACACACACACATAATTTATCAAATGTAAAATAACTTATTAACAATATAGTATCTTGAGTGTAAAATAAGGTCTTAAGGCACTTTGTGCATTATTTGCAGAAAACTGGCCAATCCATGAAAGGAGGAGAGATTAGGAGGTAACCAAAAGATAAATGAAGAAATTAGAAAGAGAGGATTAAGCAGAGAATTTCAGAAAGTAGTCACTTTACCCAGTTAATATAAAAGCTTAACCATCAGGTGTTCATTACTACTTCAACACAGTGGTTAGCACTGCTGCTTCACAGCTCCAGGGTCCCGGGTTCGATTCCCGGCTCGGGTCACTGTCTGTGTGGAGTTTGCACATTCTCCTCGTGTTTGCGTGGGTTTCCTCCGGGTGCTCCGGTTTCCTCCCACAGTCCAAAGATGGGCGGGTTAGGTTGATTGGCCAGGTTAAAAAAATTGCCCCTGAGATGTGTAGGTTAGAGGGATTAGCGGGTAAATATGTGGGGGTAGGGCCTGGGTGGGATTGTGGTCGGTGCAGACTCGATGGGCCGAATGGCCTCCTTCTGCACTGTAGGGTTTCTATGAACACTAGGTCTCCAGTTAAGATGATTTCATTTAGTGCTTATCTTCAAAGTGCCGATATACACAATTGTATTGTCAAAAACTCATTAAAAAGATTAAACCAGAGCAGTATTAAAAATAATCCCAAAAATATCTTCCTCAATGGATACATTTCTGCCACAAAATGTTGATGAATCAGTGTCATGAAGTTTTTTTTAAGGACAGCTGCATGTAAAGGAAGTGGAATATACTGAAGCATGTAGGGAATGAGCAAGAAAGAAATTAAGTTATGCCATTCATTCAGGGCAAATCACAGGCAGACTTGATATCGTTTCTTGATCTGTTTCAATGATAGATATCCAATAATTCTGTAAGAACAATATATCATTTAATTGTAAATAACTGGTATATTATTTGGACTTCAGGACTTCTCTACAAAGAAAGAAAATAAAAATAATCTAAACTATTTAAATGTTGGTCAAAATTTATGGAGCAACTTACAAAGATTCTGTAGCCACTACCCTCTCTGCAAGACCGTATAATGTTTCAGTAGAATTTAAAACAACGAGATGACTCAAATGTGGGCTTGGAACCTTTTCTTTCCTTTCTTCTGTTGCTGTCAAGGGACCAGTGGTTTCAGGCGGTGCTTCCTACAGAAAGATCAAGTTGCATAATTATGAATACATCTACATTCATTTATATGGTGGTTTAAAGCATGAAAATAAAGGATCAAAAACTCTGGACAAACAAACAAGCTGGACAATGAAAAAACTGAGAAAAATTTGGGGGCAGTGCCTGTGGTGAACCATAGATGGTTACCACTATGGGTACTGAACCATAGATGGTTATCACTATGGGTACTTGTACATATGTTACTCTTGTTACTGTTGGGGTTAGGGTTGGGGTGTTCCACTTGTTAGCATTGTTCTGTGGTACACTCTGGTTGGCTCCGCCTTCCTATAGGAGTATAAAGGTCACTGCACTTCCTAGTGACCCTTTAGTCTGGGATTGTATTGTTAAGCAGTATGCTCTATTCTTGTTGCGAATAAAAGCCTTTATTCCCGGGTACGATCTAGCCTCCCGAGTGGATTAATCGCGCATCAGTGCCAAGGAGAGGACAGTTGACCCAAAGCAAGATTGAAGAGAACAACTTTTGTGCACTTCTGATATCGAAACGCTGCCAGCAAGATGCAGCAACTTCCAGAAAGTAAAATGGTCCAATCCAGTAGTAGAGCAACAACAATCTATACTTCCCCAATGCCGAATTAGATGGAAAGTCCAGAGGTCTATGGCTATATCTCACCTATGCAATAAAGCAAGGTGTTAGAAAAATTTGATGAAGAGACGACTAGGATTTGGAAGATGATTTACTGGGTAAGATAGCAGAAGCACAACCCAGTAATGATAGGGTGATAGGTTTATGGAAAAGGGCCTCATGTATAACATTCTAGATTAATTGAAGTTTGTTAGAGATGGGGGACATGAGGATAGCCTCAGATTCAATGTGAAAATGAAGAGTTTACGATATTTGTATGCATCTTTTGAGGATGAGGCTTTTTTGACTCATTTTGCAACCTTTCCCATAACACATAAAGTATCCAGACTAATCTTTGTTTAAAAATTCTAGAAGGTCTATGAAATATGTGGTTGCAGATGGCTGTGAAACATAAAAACCTGGGGCAGGGAGAGGGTTGGGTGGGAATAGCTTTACTAATGCTCAGCATCTCACAATGGTAACAATGTTGAGAATAGGAGGGGGTATGCATGCATGTGCATGTGAGAGTGTGAGAGAGAATGAGAACAAACCAAAAGCAAATGTCCTCGTAAGCTGTGGTACAAGATGTCGATGTTTGATGTTGCATCTGTACTACTGTCCCATATTCTTTAATTTGTGTAATTGAATTCCACTTGCTATTCATTTTATAGGAAGGTATTTCCTAGCTAAAGCTTTTCCCATACTCTTGGAGACATCTGTAAATTATCTTAACTACTCTGGGGAAACTCAAGTCATTGAGTTTGTTTAAAGTAGATTGACAGACTACTAAATACCAATGACAAAGGGATATGAGGTAGTGTAGGGAAAAGGCACTGAAGTGGATGATCAACCAGGATCATATTGAATGATGTTGCAGATTCAATGGGTGGAATGGCCTATACTTGTTCCTATGCTCCTTTGTTCTTAATATATTCTAATAAATGTAATACTCAGTTTATTGAAATACTTACTAAAATTATCAAAATACTTGACCACACATCTTCCTATCCCACTTCTTATAAGGACTTTATGCCATTTTGAGTTTATTGGTCTCTGTCGCATGTTTGAATGATGCAACCTTCCATACTAGCAGTTCTGACATGTATTTTTTCCACCACATGGTGGACAGGACCCTTGACCATGTCTGTTCATGACTTCCGTTCTCATCCCTCTCTCTTCCACCCAAAACTACAACAGGGTGCCCTTTGTCCCCTACAACAGCCTCAGCATTCAATGGACCATCCTTCACCATTTCCACCATTTCTAGCCTGATACCACCACCAAAACATCATCTTCCCTTTCAGCATTCCGAAGGACTGTTTCCTTGGTGATACTGTGCTTCACTCAATCGCCCTCATCAACCCAACAAAGAATGAGTGTCCACTTTGCGGAACCCCCGGTTCAGTCCACAATCATGAATTCCGAACTTCCAACCATCTAATTTTAATTCTCCAACTTGTGTGCATTCTGACCCTTCTGTTCTTGGTCTTTTGCAATATTCCAATGAAGCTTGCGCAAGCTTGAGGAACAGCACCTTTCAACTGAAACTTTACACCCCATTTTAAAGTTACTGGACTTGAGGCCCATGGAATGAGTAAAGCAGTGGCTACACAAATATGAAATTGGCTAAGGGCAGGAAGCAGAGAGTAGTTATGTTTTCAGATGAGAGAATAATATTGGGATTACTGCTCTTTTTGGTTCAGAGTAATGTTTAGAACTTAGATACACAGGGGATAATATACTTAAGAGTCTTTCAGCTGGGCCCCTAACAAGCTATTGGACTCATCACGGAGTTCAATAATTTTAGATTGGAATCTCTTCCCCATTTGTTTGGCTTTTATTTGAGAGTTTCTTTCTCTCTCGTTGTCTTTCCTTATTTCCTTTGCTTTTGAAGGACAAGCTACTCAAAATCCTGCCATTTACATCTTTGGACACATTTTTTGTTTCTTTGCTTATTGCATTTCCAGTGCCTTGCATTTTATTATTTAATCTCTCCTGCCTTCCACCGTATCACAGACTTTCTCACTTGTTCTTCCCACCCTGTCCCTTTGCATTTGCTCAAACCTGTTATCGTTCTAAGTTTTCCAAATTCTCATGGAGGGTCATGGACTTGAAATGTTAATTCTCTTTGTGTCTTCAAAGATACTGTCGGACTTGCAGAGAGTATTTCTAATATTTTATGTTTCAATTTCAGATTTCCCACATTATTTTGCTTAATTGCGGATGTACATTGCTCTTTTTCTCAACTAGATATTCCTCCAATCATAAGGCAATCCAATTCAACAGCTAAACAGTGACATGCATTTGCCATAGATCTAAAACTACAAGTGGCAGCATGGTCCAGTGGTTTCATAATAATCTTTTAAATTATAAGGTTGGAACAACCAGGCCTTTCTTTTCTCATTCTCGTTCCTAAGTATTATGCAGTGTAACAGGAGAAATGTAATGATGTGATCAGCTTTAGTATAAAATTATACATTTTTTTTGGAAAGTCATGAATAACGTGAAGAAGTGTTTAGAAGAGGGCATTTGCTGTCCTTATATCATTGTGGTATCAGGTTAGAATATTTTGGCCGTGATTTTTCCCCTGCCATTCCTTTCAGGCGTGTTCAGTCATGGGAGCAGAAAATATGAGAAGTGCAAAATTGCTTATTACATTGGCATGAAAGCAAAACATGAATTCCTCTCCCCCTGTCAGTGATGGGCCACATTTCCCCATGTTGAAAGTCAGGAACATCATTACACTGAAAATACACATTATCAAGCTTGTATGCCGGAATCATCCGCCTTCATCAAAAAAACCCATCCATGGTGGCATGATGGTAGAATGACGTGAAGTTGACTGATCTCCGATGGCATGCAGCTGGCGAGCAGACCTCCCAGGGATGCTCAGGTGAGTGCCAATGCTCTGGGGGAGGGTCATGCTCAGGTACTGCCCAGGCACTATAATGGCACCACGTGTAGTGCCTGCTTGATGTCCAGGCATTGGCAGGGGGTAGCTGGGTGAACTGGTTTACTCGCTGTGTACTGGGGGCAGCCTTTAAAAATGGCACCCTGGATCACAGTGGCCAAGTTGGTGGTGAGGCTGGCAAATCAGAATCCCTCCACCCTTGCCAGCAATATGTTGTGGGACCTGTGACTTGAAATTCCTCCCCTCCCCCCCCAAAGTCCTACATTATGTGGCAGAGACAGTTTGCCATTGCCAGCCTTTGCCAATATCGGGAAGAGTCACAACCTTCAAATTAACAGGAAAATTCAAGGAAAGCAAGGAAAGTAGGATATACAGGAAATAATTGGAGATGGCATATCAATTGTGCAGCACCGCACTAACATGGGAGTCAGTGATCCTGAAAGAAATCTGTAATATTCAGAAATCCCTGGTTATCACAACTAAGTTCAAGCATCAACAAGGAAAAGTGAAGGATGCATTGTAGATAAAGTGACATTTGGTGTGAGAAGGGATTCATGAGACCAGATGATGGTAGGTGTCTTCCATTCTAGCTAGCTAAGTTGACTAGTACTTTTGGCATCAAAACTGGAATAATGTATCAATAACTGGAGAATCTTTTAGATTTTGTATGCAATATGTATCTACATCATTTCAAATATATTTGGTTGGAATTGCTGCAATGGGTTGATATTAAAAAGAAATTCCCTCTCCAAGGTTTTTGCATGGTTCGCCAACTTATATAACCAAACTTTTCATGTAGTTTATCACATAAAATACAAATTTTAAAAACAATAGTGGCAGATTGCGAGCAAGTGGGCAGCCAATCGGCAAAGTGCACCAACTGCTTGTTCATCCTTCTGTGGAAAGCCTGTCCACTTTACCATAGCCAAAAGAGAAAATGTTGGAAAATCTCAGCAGGTCTGGCAGCATCTGTAAGGAGAGAAAAGAGCTGATGTTTTGAGTCCAAATGACCCTTTGTCAAAGCTAAAAGACATAGAAAATGGGAGATATTTATACTGCAGGTTGAGGGAATGAAAGATGAGTCATAGCCACAGAAACCAGGGGAAAAGGCTGCTAATGGCTGTTCACAGAGAGAATAAAGGGTGTGAATGGCCAAATGGCAGAGAAGCTGAAATCAGAGGGTAAACTGTGACAGATGAAGCTGTGTGTGTGTGTGTGTGTGTGTGTGTGTGTGTGTGTGTGTGTGTGGTGGGGGGGGGGGGGGAAGAATGGATGGGAGAAAGGTAAAATTTAGAAAAAGGGGGAAGGGGAAGCAAAGGGGGAGAAAAGGTAAGGCAAGGGAGGATAAAGTCGGGAGAAAAAGTGGGGAAGGGAAAGAAAAATTAAGAAAGACAATAAAGAAATAAAAAGGTAGAGAATAGTTAAAAAATAAATAAAATGAAAACAAAGGGGACGAGGCAAGGTAGAGCTAATCATCTGAAGTAGCTCTACCCCACCTCGAAGGCACTATAGAAACATAAGGCACTATATTCTAAGGCACTATAGGAACATCATCAAACAAAACATGACAAGACAGATAAGGTAACATTGGGGCAGATGAGACTTAAGAGGCATCTTAGAGGGAGGGACGGAGGAAGAAAAGTTTAGGGAGGGAATTCCAGAGATTAGCGCCAAGGAAACTGTAAATCGTGAAATAATTAAAATTAGTAATGCTCAATTCACCAGAATTGGAGTGTTGATATTTCAGAGTGTTATGGGGCTTGGGGAGATTACAGCAATAGGAAAGGGCAAGGCCATGGAGGGATTTGAAAACTTCTGGAAAAATTTTGGATGAGAATTTTAAAATCAGAGCATTGTTTAACCAGGAGCCAATGTAGATTAGCATGCACAGGAATGATGGGTGAACAAAACTTGGTGAGAATTATATCACAGGCAGCAGAGTTCCAGATAATTTGGGTAATTTGGGGCAGCACAGTGGCTAGCACTGCTGCCTCACAGCGCCAGGGACCTGGGTTCAATTCAGGCCTCCGGTCACTGTGCGGAGTTTGCACGTTCTCCCTGTGTCTACATGAGTTTCCTCTGGTTGCTCCGGTTTCCTCCCACAGTCCAAAGATGTGCGGATTAGGTAGATTGGCTATGCTAAATTGGCCCTAGGGGGATTAATAAGGTAGATGTATGGGGTTACGGGAATAGGGCCTGGGTGGGATTGTGGTCGGTACAGACTCGATGGGCCAAATGGCTTTCTTCTGTATTGCAGGGATTCTATTCTATGAACATGGAAGAGGGTTTCAGCAGATGAGTTGAGACAGCGTCAGGCAACATTACCAGATTAGAAATAGTCTTTGTTATGATTGTTATGATTATGATTGTTATGATAGTCTTTGTCCAAGATTGCGATTGGTCTGATCTAACCTCAGTTAGTTTCTACAATGAGGGATGGAGTGGGAGGCTAGAGAATGGAATTTGTGATGGGGACTGAAGAGAATGGCTTTGGTCTTTCCTATGTACGTTTAAGGACCCAAATTTCATTAGATAAGGGTCTATTACTTGATTCAGGTGGATGTTCCAGCTGCTCAGTGGACAATCTCTTTGAGGATGGTGGTAACCAGAGTACCAAAGTAAATTGGGTGCTAATCCATTTTTGAGCTGCTACAGTTGGACAGCCCAAGTTTAAATATAAACTGCAAGGTTTATTAGTAATACTTTCAGATAGCTGAAAAGATGCTGTAGGGGGAAAAAATAATTTTTGTTGTAATGACTTTTAGGACCACAGCCAAAGTAAAAGGGAATTTTGACAAACTATCTGAGCAGGAAGTTATTATTATCACATATTTCTGTGATTACTTCTATATTCCTCACTTTCAAAGATAGGAATGTTTAGCGAAGACCCAATGAAGTTCACTTGCTTCCTGTATTTATTCAAATTTTCCTCCAAGAAAATAATGGATGCTGCTGCAACGATGGTAATACTGAACTGTTTTTCTGGCTCCTCTGCAGGTCTCTCAGTTTAAAATAACAGCATGGAGAGAGAGAGTATTTTTCTTGCATTACAAAATTTGTTGTCAAGTTACGTGGCCATATATTAAAGGCATACAAATTAGTTGAATAAGAAAGTGACAGCAGTTAGAATTAGATTATAATAACCAAAGAAAGTCAAATGCTATTATTTCCAATTGCGTGCTTGAAATATCTTGCAAAATGCTATGAAGACATTTTTGAAACTCTCCACTCCAAAATAAACAGAAACAGGTGTATATCATTTTAAAATACAAACCATGCTGTCCAACTATACTGCCAAAAATAGGAAATCTGTAACATTGTACAAGATGAAATGGTGCTATTTTGTGCAACCAACAGTAAAGATGGTTAACCATTTACTGAAAGCATTTGCTGCAACATCCTTATTCAAAACTTTTCATAGATTTGTTTTTTGTCTCAACCCACTCACCACTTTTATTAATCACCCTTGCATGAAACTCAAAGGAGAACATTTCTGGTTCAAGACCCCTATAATTACCACCGTCTCCCTGGTTCGCCACAATCAGTTTCCAAAAGCTATCAACGTACACTGAACACTTTTGTATAAAGCTGAATTGGAATTCCAGGCATTAAATAATTCTTGACACCGCATGCAAAAAATAAATCCAATCCTACTCGAAAACACACCTTCAGATAAATGAGTAGCAAGAACATGATGAGTGGAAATTGGGTTTATCAGGCATAATTGTTCTTCACTCATTCCAGAATAGCTTGCGTTGCCTTTACTTGTTTACATGTATGATCAGAGCACACTGTTCTCTACTTAAAGCTAAAGACTGGAATTTATATGGAATGAACACTGATATAATGCAGTCTGTACACAAAGAATTATCTTGCATTTGGTGGTGGCCACACAGAAGACTATATTCGTTCTCTTAAAAAAAAGTTGAAAATTAAATGCTATTACTTCCTATTGTGCGCTAGAAACATCTTGCAAAATAGTATGAAGGTATTTTTGAAACTCTTTTCCAAACTAACCAGAACCTTAGTTTTTGTAAATACAAGTCATGCTATACAACTGTACTATCCTAAAAATGTCTGATTGTTTCCTTTCTGTGGTTATTCAAGTACTGATAGCGATTTAATGGTGAACAAATGCCACCTGTCAGCTGCATCTATTTCTAGTCTAAACAAAAGGGAAAACTCTTCAACGGAAGCCCTCTTCTTTGACATCAATGTTCATTTATTGGTGCAAGCCTGTCAAACACAATTGCTGAATGATTTAAATGGGATATGCTCCAGGCAAATTCAAGAATATTAAAAAGTGAGCAGGAAATAGACTTGCAGGGCTACGGAGATAGAGCGAGGAAACGTAATTTACCAGGATTGCTCTACAGAGATCTAGAATAGCCTCTTTCTATACCGCAAGGACTCTACGTTATTCAAAATAAAACTGATGTAAATTACACACACACACAGCATTTAACATTGTAAAACAGCACAGGGTATGGCCAGATAAGGGGAGAAAAGCTGGGTGAACCTCCATGTTGCCTCCATTGGAGATAGTCCACCACATTAAGTGCCAATCAGGCATTTAGGGGGGCATTGTTGGGTCTTTTCTGAGATTAATGACTCTGGGATAGAGATCCTACCCCTGAGCTGTCAGCCAATCAAAAGCTTGTACTTTCCATGGCAGACAGCACCACTGGGAGCTGGAAATCCCACTCACCTGACGAAGGAGCAGCGCTCCGAAAGCTAGTGGCTTGTGCTACCAAATAAACCTGTTGGACTTTAACCTGGTGTTGTGAGACTTCTTACTGTGGAAGCTGCCAGTAATGTATCCATCAGAGGCACAGGATCATTGAAGGACCTAAGACCAGAGGTGTGTAAGGCCAGGATGGGGGTGCAGGAGAGAGGCCTCAGGCCAGAACAAGGGGTGGCTTTCTTCAACCTGTCCCACCCTTCCCAATGCCGTCCCTCGATGAGGCTTGGGAGCCCTTTAGCAAAACCAACAACAATTTGCTTTTCAGGCTTGCTGCGTGATGTTTCCCCCCAGCTGATGAGGCCCTTAATTGGCCACTTAATTGCCTCAGTTAGCATCCAAGCAGCTAGGCTGTCCAGAAGTATTCCTGCCTCAGATGTAAACAGCAAGAGATGGAAAAATGCAGGAGTCAGTACCCACCACTTCCCCACCCAATTAAATGCCACCTCCATCCCACCCACAAACTCACCGCCAAAGGGACATTAAATTCAACCCAAAGAGATACGAGGCTAGGTAGATTTTAAGGAGCATTTTACAAGAGGAAAGAGAGGCAGAGAGAAAGAAAGGTGAGGAAGGGAAATCCAGAGCTTAGGGTCTTGGCAGCTGAAAGCAGAGTCACCAAGACAAAAAGTGGGATGCTCAAGAGTCTAAAACTGGTGTATGCAGCTGGCAATCAGAGATACAGAGATAGGGAGGGGTGAGGCCATGGAGGGATTTTGTCAGGAAAACCCAATATTTTGTAATATTTTTCTGTTGGTAATATTCTTATCATTTATTTTTAAACCGTTAGGGATATGCGAGTGATAATTAAAGTAAGAGTTTTAACAACACCAGGTTAAAGTCCAACAGGTTTATTTGGTAGATAAACCTGTTGGACTTTAACCTGGTGTTGTTAAAACTCTTACTGTGTTCACCCCAGTCCAACGCCGGCATCTCCACATAGTGATAATTAAAGCCAGAGACAGAGTGATGGTTAGAATCTAAACTGTGGGTTTGATATGGTAATGAGCCTAGAAACATTTCAAACATAAGTTTACATCAGGTAATTTAGTAAGGATGATAACTGAACAAGAGTAGATTTGAATGGGTTGTTGTGGTTCTGATAAGATATGCCAGGTGTAAAAGAAAGGTGTGAAAGGTAAAGTATAAATAAAGTGAATTTATTTTTTCTATAAAGAAATGAAGTTAATCAATTCTGGGAGAGAGCATTTCGAAAGAGTCTGGGAGGCAATGGAGAGATCAAAGGGAAAGAACATATTAAGGAGATACTGAAATCTATGCAGGTAGCTGTTTTTGATCTCAGCAGACAGCACGAATCACTGGTTAAGCTCCCAGCAAGCAGTGTGAATGAATCTAGACCTGAAAAGCCAGCTGCTGTTAAGCTGAGATAACACCTCCAAGAAAAATTAAAGGCATTGTGTGGTAAAAATTGCTGGAGTTTTATAGATTTTGAAATCAATAAAGACATCTGAACAGATATGAGGCAGGTTAGCTCTGGAGGTAGTTGAATTAAGATTGTTTGGAACTGTTTGGGAGTATTGGTACTGTGTGAAGCCATTGTTGTGTTCAAGTGCAATTATTTTTATTACCTCTTAATAAACATTACAAAATTATGCAAGTAGGCAGGTCATCATTTCTGGATTTCAAAACTTCTCAACATACTGCCCAAATTACAAAAATCAAACATGGAGTCGTTGTTTCAAGTTTCCCTTTGGGATTTAAGCAGCTCAGCGGTTACTATCAGTTGTGCCTTAACAATGTGAAAACAAGGATAAAGATTTTTTAATTGAGTAGCGTGATTTAGTGAGAACTAGGACCCAGGCCATATCATTTTGAATAATCTTAAATTTAAGGAGGGCAGAATGAGTGAGGCCAGCCAGGATTGCACTGAAATAGTCAAATCTAGAAGTAACAAGGCATTGATGAGGATTTCAGCAGCAGATAGAATGAGGCAAGGGCTGAATCAAGTGATGTCACAGAGAAGGAAATAGATAGTGTTGGTGAGGATGTGGCATGAAGCTCAACCTGGAGTCAAACAAAACATAAAGGTTGCAGCCAGTTGCCAGGGAAAGAAGTGGAGTCGGTGGAGAGGGAAAAAGCTTATAATGAGGACAGTCTTCCTCATATTTAGTTGGAGGAAATCGATACTCTTCCAATACTGGATTTCAGTCAAGCAGCTTCACAGTTTAGAGACAGTAGAAGAATCAAGAGGGATAGAGGCAAGGTAGAACTGGGTATCACCACCACACATGGAAACTGACTTCGCTTGCAGCAAAAAGCTGAATGTCATTCTAATGATGTTTAAGGCAGTTCAAACTTTTCTCTTCACTGAAATTTTTATGTTTCACATTTGTTCTATAAATGTAACTAAATAATTAATCTCTGACCATTGTTAATTTTGAGTGCACAAGAAAAGTGGTTGATGCAAATCTGCACAACAAACTTATCTTGTGTAGTTTAACTCAACAGAGAGCAATCATGGTAGCAATTATGAAGCAAACAATAATTTGATTGTCTATTTGAGCTCAATTACACATAGATGCAGTGATTTGCTTGTTAGTTGAATAACGGGTTCCTTGTCTTTCATTTTCCTGCTGCGCCAATGTGGTACCCTATTAAATAAACAGTTGCAGGCATTCATTTGTATACAGAGTTCAGTTCCTTTAATTACATTAGTTAGTTTTTTTTTAAAATCATAAAGCATTTATGTAGATAATATCAGTAAGATTGATTTGTTCTTATTCTCATTAATAGTTTTAAAAGGAGAATAGTGAGCTATGAAAATGCATTAGAAAAATGAACAGCCAGATACCCATGTATTAGTGCTAAATTGACAGTCACTGTTCTATGTTGAGAGTCATGATGTGGAGATGCCAACGTTGGACTGGGGTAAACACAGTAAGAAGTTTAAAAACACCAGGTTAAAGTCCAACAGGTTTATTTGGTAGCAAAAGCCACACAAGCTTTCGGAGCGCCAAGCCCCTTCTACAGGCGAGTGGGAATTCTGTTCACAAACAGGGCATAAAAAGACACAGACTCAATTTACATAAATAATGGTTGGAATGCGAATACTTACAGCTAATCAAGTCTTTAAGATACGAACAATGTGAGTGGAGAGAGCATCAAGACAGGCTAAAAAGATGTGTATTGTCTCCAGACAGGACAGCCAGACTTGATTAGCTGTAAGAATTTGCATTCCAACCATTATTCATGTAAATTGAGTCTGTGTTTTTATATGCCCTGTTTGTGAACAGAATTCCCACTCACCTGAAGAAAGGGCTTGGTGCTCCGAAAGCTTGTGTGGCTTTTGCTACCAAATAAACCTGTTGGACTTTAACCTGGTGTTGTTAAACTTCTTACTCTGTTGAGAGCCCAGTCTCACCAGACCTTTACTTAGTTCCCTCCTGCCCCTGGAATTAAGGCATCCTCAATATGCAGTAAGGAGGAAGAACACAAACAAATAAAAAGATTAATGACATACTGTAAAGATAAAAGGAAAGCATTGGTTTAGAAGAATTACAAAAGAAATACAGCACAGAAAGAGGACATTCAGTTCAACTGGTCCATATCAGTGTATATGCTCCAAATGACCTCCATCAGACTTTTGAATGGACGCACTAAGTTGAGCTTTCTCTACACCTTAGCTATGACTATAACACTACATTCTACACCCTCTCCTCTATGAAGTGTGCCTTGTCTGTATAGTGTGCAAGAAGCAATACTTTTCACTGTATGCTAACATATGTGACAACAATAAATCAAATTTTAAAAAACCTAATATAACCCACTACTCCTTCCTCCCTCATGTTCTGTTTTTTTTCAGATGCTAGAACTGTCATAACACCAGTGCAAGAAAGCAAATGAATTGAGAAATTATAGACAAAGGTAGTGGTTGGAACTGTGAGATGGAAATACTGAAGATCATGGGTATCATTGTGAGATTTTTGCCAAATACAGAAGCACTGCCAGACCTATGCTGAGCGTGGAATCAGCAAATAAAGCACAAGTTCTTAGTTCTTTGAACTGCTGTTGATTGATCGAACACAGAAAATGCCTGCCAGGTTAATCTAGTTCACCATTTATTCTCCTGATAGTTACACAATCTCTTCCACCATGATGTCTTGGGACTGACATGATTGGTTTCCAATGACCACAACCATCTTACTTTGTGCTAGTTATGACTACAACCACTGCAGGATTCCTGTCCCACTCCACCTCTCACTGATTTCAATTTTGCTAGGTCCTTTTGATGTCGCACTCAGTCAAATGAAATCATAGAAACCCTACAGTGCAGAAGGAGGCCATTCGGCCCATCGAGTCTGCACCGACCACAATTCCACCCAGGCCCTACCCCACATATTTTACCCGCTAATCCCTCTAACCTACACATCCCAGGACTCTAAGGGACAATTTTTTTTTTAACCTGGCCAATCAACCTAACCCGCACATCTTTGGACTGTGGGAGGAAACCGGAGCACCCGGAGGAAACCCATGCAGACACGAGGAGAATGTGCAAACTCCACACAGACAGTGACCCGAGCCGGGAATCGAACCTGGGACCCTGGAGCTGTGAAACAGCAGTGCTAACCACTGTGCTACTGTGCTGCCCAAATGCTGCCCAAATGCTGCCTTTCTCTCACCCCACCTCTGAAATTCAGCTTGTTTGTCCATGTTTGGATCGAGGTTGGAATGAGGTTTGGAGCGGAGTGGCACTGGCGAACCACGACTGAGCATGAGTGTTGAGGAAGAAACAAAATCGAAAAATCCTGGAAAATCTCAGCAGGTCTGACAGCATCTGTGGTGAGAGAAATAGAGCCAATGTTCTGAGTCTGTAATTGACGAAGATGTCATAGACAAAGGGAATGTAAAAGGCTGAGAATTTTGCTAATAGCGTCCATTAAGAGGTCGGAATGTGTAAATAGCAGAACAAAGGTGCAGTGTGTCAAATGACACAAAGAACAGCCTGAGGCATGGGGCAGATGGCCCTAGTGGGGTGGGGGGCAGAGGGGAGGGGAACTAAGATGGAAAGCGAGATTTTAGAAGTGGAGGAACGAAACAATGGAAGAAATGAAAATGAAAAATAATAATATAAATAAAAATGGATTAATATGAAAAAAAAATAAATGGAAATGGGGTGAAGGTGGAGGGGAGAGTTCATGCTCCGAGGTTGTTGAACTCAATGTCCAATCCGGAAGCTTGTAAAGTGCCTAATCGGAAGGTGAAGTGCTATTCCTCCAGTTTGCATTGGGCTTCACTGGAACATTGCAACAGGCCAAGGATGAACATGTGGACAAGCGAGCAGGATGGTGTGTTGAAATGGCAAGCAACGAGGTCTGGGTCCTGCTTGCAGACAGACTGAAAGTAAGTGATCACCCAGTCTGTGTTTGGTCTCTTCGATATAGAGTAGCCCGCATTGGGACAGTGAATGCAATAGACCAGATTAAAAGAGGTGCACGTGAAGTGCTACTTCACCTGAAAAGAGTGTTGGGGCCCTGGGATGGGAGCAGGGAGGAAGTAAAGGACAGGTGTTGCTTTTTGTGGCGAGGACATGTCTGGGCAGTTATCCACATTGACAGGTATTGGAACAGCTCGTCTATGGGCACAGCTAGTTGTGGAGAACAGGTCTTCAGTACTATTGCTGGTATGCTGTCAGGGCCCATTAGCCTTTGCAGTATCCAGTACCTTCAGCTATTTCGTGATATCACACGGTGTGAACTGAAATGGCTGAAGACTGGAATCTGTGATGTTGGGAACCTCTGGATGAGGCAGAGAGGTATCATTGGCACTTCTGGCTTTAGATTCTTGCAAATGAATTTTGCACTGACGTTTTGGGCTCCTCCTTCACTGAGGATGGAAATATTTGGAATATATGGAAATATAGGGCGGCACGGTAGCACAGTGGTTAGCACTGCTGCTTCACAGCTCCAGGGTCCAGGGTTCGATTCCCGGCTCGGGTCACTGTCTGTGTGGAGTTTGCACATTCTCCTCGTGTCTGCGTGGGTTTCCTCCGGGTGCTCCGGTTTCCTCCCACAGTCCAAAGATGTGCAGGTTAGGTTGATTGGTCAGGTTAAAAATTGCCCCTTAGTGTCCTGAGATGCGTAGGTTAGAGGGATTAGCAGGTAAATATGTGGGGGTAGGGCCTGGGTGGGATTGTGGTCGGTGCAGACTCGATGGGCCGAATGGCCTCCTTCTGCACTGTAGGGTTTCTATGATTTCTATGATTTGTGGACTCTCTCTCCAGTAAGTTGTTTAATTGGCCACTACCATTCACGACTGCAGGGTTTAAATCTGATCCATTGGTTGTGGCTTAGCTCTGTCTATCACGTTCTGTTTTCACCATTTGGCATGCAGTAGTCCTGTGTTGTAGCTTCAACAGGTTGACACCTCATTTTTAGGTATGTCTGGTGTTGCTGCTGGCATCTCCTCCTTCACTATTCGTTGAATCAGGGTCCACCAGTTTGATATCAATGGTAGAGTTGGGGAAATACCAGGCCATGAGGTTTCAGATTGTGATTGTAAATAATTCTACTGCTGCTGATGATGCACAATGCCTCATGGGAACCCAATTTTGAGTAGTTGGATGTATTCAAAATCTATCCTATTTAGCACGGTGATAGTGCCATACAGCATGATGGAAGTTATCAATGTGGAGATGGATCTTCACCTCCAAAAGAACTGTGTTGTGGTATCTTCTAACAATACTATCATGGACGGATGCAGCTGTAACAGGGAGGTTTACGGGCATGAGGTAATGTAGTTTTTTTCCTTCTTGTTGGTTCCCTCACCATCTGGAGTTACTACTGGAGTCACATGTAGACTAAGTAATGATGGCAGATCAGGTAATGACTGCAGTTTTCCTTTCGTGGTAGGATTCTCTGCTGTGTCGGGATTTGAAACCATATCCTCTGGATTACCAGTCTGAAAACATTACTGCTACCCATTGCCTCCCACTAACCTTCATTATTACACAACTCTATATCCAAAATCGCTTCATCCTAAATTGGTTTCACAACATATTGTTCCAGGAAACTGTCATGAAAACATTCCACAAACTCATTTTCTAGACCACCTTTGCCAATTTGATTCATCCAGTCTTTACAAAGATCAAGTCCTCACCATTATAACAAAGTACGACACCTTGTACTGTATTTTTTTTCCTTATTTAATTATTGTATTAATGTGTCTATGCCCATGAAAAGTCACAACAAAAACATATTTACACCCAGAAAGCATCCATGATGCTAAATAGGTTTGGACATGAGGTTCTCTATAAGCTCCATCTGATGGCAGTGTTTGCAACTGCAAGTGTCTAATAGGATTATGTCAGTATGACAGAGTACACATAACATACTATAGATAAATGTTTCAACTGAACACAATGACTCAACATTTTTGCAACACTTTAGCTTTGTTCTCCAACAGATTAATCAGTCACTGTTTTCCCAATGGATCGGTACTTGTATCAGAATCAGGAAGATTAAGAATTTCCGAAAATGATAGCAATTGACAGATTTCAATGGAAGTTCAGTTTTATAACTAATTGCCATAAATGCTTGACTATATTCAAACTTTTAAAAATTGAGCTATTCCATAAATATGTAAATGAAATGTCTGGCTCCCAAATTGTATACTTCTGAAGAAGTTGTGCCACAGAACATACATGGTAAAGTAACTGCTTCAACTGTGATAATTACAGTCACAAGGGCAAACAGAAAATTAAAGCAGCATATCACTTTGCACATTTTATTCAAATTCACCTCCCCTCCTTTATCCATTGTGCGAATGACCCGATACATTACATCACTAATCAATTTAAATAGTCTTGTTATTCACAATGTACTAACATCCTGGATGTAGAGACTTATATTTCTCTTAAACTTCCAATTTCCCTCTCCCTTGAGGACTATTCATTACATGTGAACAAAGTGGTGGATTATGGATTAAAGTGAAAAACAAAACTTAACATGAGCCATATTTATATAAATTGTTAAATTTGATTTTGTACGGTATACATTTCATTATGCGAGTATTTCAAAACCTTAATATACATAGTGGCACTGAAAAATTACATGCTGATTGACACAGCTATTTAAAATTAAGTAAAGGTTTCTACATATATTTTTGGTCAATAGAAAACAATCTACATTTAGCATTAGAATTCCAAGATTATCTCCATTCACTATCATATGATTACATGCAACTTTTATTAATGCTGTGGTTGTCATACTGCGAAAATGTTATAGAGTAAAAAGTGCAGACTTTACTTACTTGCTCTGTTTTATCTGGTAGAATCCAAATTGATCAGTGAGTAGGTTATTGCTCAGTAAATGCCGCTTGATAGCACAGTTGACAATCCCTTCCATCACTCTGCAGATGACTAAGACTGATGGGCAGTAAGTGGCAGGTTTGGTTTTGTCCCGCTTTTGAGACTGGACATACCCGGGCCCTTATCCATATTGCTGGATAGAAAGCAGTGTTGTACCTGCACTGGGACAGTTTGGCCAAGGGCACAGCTAGTTCTGGAACATGTGTCTTCAGTACTATTGCAGGAATGTTGTCAGGGTCCATTGCCTTTGTAGTATCCAGTGCCTTCAACCGTTTCTTGATGTCATGAGGAGTGAATTAAATTGGCTGAAGATTGGCATCTACGATGCTGATCATCTATTCTGCACTTAAGATCGAAGATAGGTGCAAATGCTCAGTCTTTTCTTTTGTACTGATGTGCTGGGCTCCGCCATCATTGAGGGGTGGGATATTTGTGGAGCCTCTTCCTCCAGGTGGTTGTTTAATTGTCCACCACCACTCCCAACTGGATGTGGAAGGACTGCAGGGCTTAGATCTGATCTGTTGGTTGTGGAATAATTTCACTGTCACATGCTACTTTCATCGTTTGACATGAAAGCAGTCCTGTGCTGTAGCTTCACCAGGCTGACATTTCAGTTTTTGGTATGTCTGGTGCTATTCCTAGCATGCCCTCCTGAAATCTGCATTGAGCAAAGGTTGATCCCCTGGTTTGATTGTAAAGTGGAGGATATGCCTGACCAAGAGGTTACAGATTGTGTTGCATATAATTATGCTGCTGATGGCCCACAGCACCTCATGGATGCCGTGTTTTGAGTTGCAAGATGTTTGAAATCTATCCCATTTAGCATGGTGTAGTGCCACACAACACAATGGAAGGCATCCTCAATGTGAAGACCAGCATTGTCTCCACAAGACTGTGCAGTGGTCACTCCTGCCAATGCTGTCATGGGCTGATGCATCTGCGACAGATTGACCTAATCTAGCAGTTACGTCCTTTAGGCCTGAGCTAGCTTGGTCAGTAGTGGTGCTAATGAGGTACTCTTGGCGATGAACATTGAAGTTCCCCACCCAGAATACCTTGTTTCCTCCAAGTGGTGTTCAATGTGCAGGATTGACGATTCATCAGCTGGAGGTCAGGTGTGGGGGTGGTGGGGTGGAAAGAGGGGATGGAAGATTGGGGGAAGAGGGGGTGGAACATTGGGGGAAGAGGGGGTGGAACATTGTCTATAAGGTATGATTCTGTGAGGAGGACTATTGTTGCTTGGCTAGTCTGTGGGACAACTCTCCCAATTTTGGCACAAGCCCCCTGTTGTCAGTAAGGAATCTTTGTGGGTCGACACGACTGGGTTTGCATTTCCGGTGCCTAGGTTGATGCGGGGTGGTCTGTCATTTATTTTTATAGACATTGTGGTGGTTTGATACAACTGTGTTGATTGCTAGGCCAACCACATTGCTGTGGATCTGGAGTCACACGAAGGCCAGACCAAGTAAGAACAGCAGATTTCTTTCCCTAAAGGATAGCAGTGAATCAGATGGACTCATGGTTTCATTAGCTTCATTCCAGGTTTATTAACTGAATTTAAATTTCATTGGGGTTGGAAACATGTACCCTGAGCATCAGCCTGTACCTCTTTATTGGTGATATTACCAATGCCTCCTCATTGGATTGATCCATGATTATGTTTGGCAAAGTACTGCAGTGGTTTGCCATTGCCTTCTGTAATAAGGCTGACCAGGAAACCCTCCCGCTGTTACTGCCTGACATGAGGCATATTGGAAGCATTTACAGGCTGATGATCAGCCTGTTGGCCACGTTATGAATGTAACTTCCATGGCCATCAAGTCTGAAGTGGGACTTGAGCCTGGAGCTTCTGGCCGAGAGGTAGGGAGGCTGCCACTGTGCCATGAAACCTCCCCATCCATTAAAGAAATTAATTCAAATTTGACCTTTTGGCTAAGATCAAGCGTCGTCGGATCATAGAATCCCGACAATGCAGAAAGAGGCCTTTCAGCCCATCGAGTCCGCACTGACTCTTCAACAGGGAATCCCACGCAGGCCCTTTCCTATAATCCCCATGTAATCATGCTAATCCCTCTAACCCTGTACATCTTTGGACTGTGGTAGGAAACCGGAGCACCCGGAGGAAACCCATGCAGATACAGGGAGAATGTGAAAACTCCACACAGTCACCTGAGGCTGGAATTGAACTTGGGTCCCTGGTGCTGTGAGGCAGCAGTGCTAACCACTGTGCCATGGTCCCACCTCAAGCTGAAGATGAGGTGCAATGCCTTATATTGTCAGCTTGGATCTTGTTTTTCTCTCTTGTGGGGATCATGAATTGGATTCAATTGGAATTTGAATTTGGTTTGTGGAACAAACAAGGAATGGATTCAGGTCTGTCAATGCTCGGTCCACTCCGAGCATTGGCTTTGTAACCTTAAGGATAGAGTAAAAATTAATTTTTTTTAAATTCAAAGGTTTAATTCATATCTGAAAACCACATCATCAGGCACCCCTCTAACTCTTCTTTGACACTATTGCTCTATAGATTTCAAATATACATAATTTGAGAAACTCAATTTTGAGTAAGAGCACACACGAAAAGCAAATAAAATAGCAAATAACATCTTCGCATCAAAAAAGGGATGAGGCACAAACCTAGAAATCATACATCAATTTGCCTAAAGGGAAACTTCACAAGAGCTTTTTAACAGGATGCTGTATTGTTCATCTAAAGAGATAATAGGCAGTGGATAAACATGCATTTCAAAGCAATAGATTGCATTTCATTAATTCACTGGAATTCTTTAAGGAGTTAACAAAGTCATTTCATGATGGTTATCCAGTGTATATAATTTACTTCAATTTCAAGCTTATGATGATATCCTTCACGAAAGCCTTTTGAAAGAATTTAAGACTAATGGGCTTGATGGCAAATTAACCGGCTCGATTGGAAAGAGCCATAGCAACGGAAAGCTAGGGCAATGAAAAATGAACAAAGGCAGGGGCTGGGAGGCAATGATTAATGGAATTCTACAATTCCAAGTTCACACAATTCACCAATAGTTCAGGGAAATGTACTTTTAGCAATACAGTATTTACTGCTGTACAGCCACACTGACAGATGAAAAATCCATGAACAACAGCCCTTCCCTATATCTGTAATGTCCTGCAGCCCTACAACCTGGCAACCCTCTTTCAACCGAGTCTCTTGCGCATTTTCCATCTCTCTGTCCCACCATTAGCAGCTATGTCTTCAGTTGTCTATGTTCTAAGCTCTGGACTTCCTTCCCTAAATCTCTTCATATCACAATCTCTCTTTCCTTTAAACACATCTCTTTATCCAAGTTTTGGTCCCAATAGCTGTTTATGTGGCTATATGTCTTATTAACTCTCGGATTTTGTCTGATTATGCTCCTGTGAAGCACTTTGGATATATGGCTACATTAAAGGCACCACATAAATGTTTGCTATTGTCTAAAGGAACCTTGCAATCTGGGCAGATTTCATGTAGTTTGCCAAAACTAACCAACAATATCGCGTTCCATACTTGCACAGTGCCACTTTCACCATTCAAATGGCAATTTGTACTCCAGTATCGCTGCTATCACTGGAAAATTCAACTCTTTATCATAAGGTTTTCATTTTGCCTTCTGTTGTCCACTATCTCCTCTGCCTGGTCACACAGATGCAGTGGTGAACACGGCAGCAGCGCTGATGATTGAATGCTACTGCGGCCAGTATACACCACACAATGGCATGTCAGCAGTGCTGATAGCAGTCTTTGAAGGAGTCGGTAAGGCAAATGCAACAGGCATTAGTGGGGCACTAGCAGAAAGATATGGCGTTATGTTTAAGGACAGGAGGTCTTGTTCCTCAGTGCCTAGTTTCCAGCGCTTTGATCTACTAGCGATTGGGCCATGCTCATGACATGGAATGAGTGGGCACCAGGTTTTCCATCAATGAAGCCCTTTGTAATGCATGAAATGGTGTTTCATTATCAGTGGCAACCACAATAAATCAAATGTTTAAACCAACAGGAATGACCCACTTGCTATGCATGAGGTTCACATGTCTATTAGTTTAATCATTTTATGACTTTATCCCCCTTCCACAGTGTAGATGTTGCGTTTTGGATTTCCATCACTCGAGTTCTCACATATAATCTTTCTTGCAGAGTGGAGAGATTATCGACTATTTAAGATTATCACTATCTACAAGCAAAATACAGCAGATGCTGCAAATGTGAAATTAAAAGAAAAATTATTGGAAAACACTCAGCATGTGAAGAGAGAAATAGAGTTAATGCTCCAAGTCAATGACCAGTTCTGTTTGAAGGCCCTTTGTTTCTCTCCCTCCGTACAGATTCTGTCTGACCTGCTGAATGTTTGCAGCATTGGAAGTGAGAAGGAATTGAGCAATGTTACTCAGCACCAGGAACAAATTCCATGTTAAGTAAAGCAAAAATAAATATGTTTAACTGTGAAATCAAATTTTATACAGAAAAAATACTCAAGTTACATGAAACTGAACACAGAAAGAGGGGGGGCTCAGAGCAAAAAGGTCGCGAACCCCTCATTATAAGGTATTGCAGATGGATTTTTCATATTAAGGGCAAGCTAGTTTATAACTGAACTTTAGATGTGCAGAATGAAGGGACTCAATTTTTAAATCAGCAAAGCACAAGGCAATTTGACAATAAGTTGCCACAGTTTATTTTAACTTTGTAGATTACTAGTGGAGTCATACTTAGGTTAATGTGTGGAGCTTGGAAAGCCCTAATTTGAAAATGACAGTTATGTGTTGGGAGGTAGCTTTAAAGAGGAGTAATAGCAATGATTCTGAGATTTAGAGTTTGATTTAAAATAAATGAATTGCCAAAATGAACAAAGGAACTAGGTTAACTCAGAGTGCACATTGACTGAAGGTTCTCTAAAATGGGGATAAATGGGAAAGACCAAGAAATAAGGACACGTATGCAAAAATAGAAGAATAGAATAAGATCAAAATTTAAAAGTGAACAAAAAAGTAAAAATTGACACCATGAGATAAGTTTGCTGTGAGATTCTTGTGAGAGAAAAGGCCACATTTTATAAATGAACTAAAATTTGTGAAAATTGTCTACTGATCAAAAAGTCTAAAGATTGACTTAAGGCTTAGAAAAGAAAGTAATATCTAGGGACACACGCAAGTAAGGAGATTTTGAGACCAAGTATGTGGTACTAAACTCATTAAGTGAGTCATCACATGTCAGTGAAAGGTCCAGATTTGACTGGACCCTGAGAATACACCGAGAAAGCAGATCAGATTTCAGAAGAGGTAGCCATAAAACAGAGTGGATGGCTTGGCGCAGATAAAGGTGATGGTAATGGAAGTCCAGAATTACACTGCGACTTGTAAGCTGTTTAGGAAAAGTGGATATCCATACATATTTGAAAGACAATAGTTCATGGATGGTGAGTTCTTGGAGTTAGAGAAATACTTCTAAGGAAAAATTATAAGAGATAGTGAAGAGCATAGCAGTGATATTCCATATAGGGGTAAATGACTAAAAAAAGTACTTTAAAGCTCTCATATATGATACAAGATAAAAATAATTATGCTTTCTGGTCTAGCCACTATTTAGGAAAGGAAGGGGAGTCATAAAAACGAGCATATCAACATCTGATAGCAATGCTACCTTCAAAAATAGGAAACATAAAGAACAATTGGAACTGGCACAGGAGAGAAGAGCCTCGCCTAAATCAAACCTCAAGAAAGAGACTTGAAGAACATTGAGGCAGCAAGTGTGAATAATTAAGAATGAAAGGTAGAGTGGGATAGAAAAGGATATGGAAGAAATAGGTTCCGATAGAAGGCAGATCATAGTTTCACAAATTAGTATTAACAGAAACCCAGAGAAACATTCACGAAGAGGAGACCCACAAATAGGCAATATGTGAAGTCTTGAAAAGAGAATTTTTTATAAGATGTGTGTGCATAAATGTCAGGACCGTTAAGATGCCCCAGATGAAGGCAAATCAATCTTGAGGCAGTAGTTGTAACCCCCTGATTTTGCTCACATTGCAGGGGAAGTCCAGCCTCACAATGGATGACAGATACTCAGCACGCAGATTGCTCTGAGTAAAATTTTGCTTGCAGCTTGAACAAATAAAACTTAAGAAAATGATTGTTAAATGACACTACGCTTTAATTATCTTCATCTGATAAGACAGCACGTAACAAAAAAAAACTTACCCATATATCGGAGTATACAAGTTTACAGTAAGAGACTGCCAACCCCCCAACTATGTGCTGGCTTTTCACTAGGGCGATACAAAACTAATTTTATTGTTCTGTTCTCTCCCTATGGTCCCATATCTTTCTCTGCCTCAAGTAATTACCCATTTTTTCCTTAAACAATGGTCTCTGCCTCAACTACTCCCTCTGGTGAAGCATTCCAAACTTCAACATCCTCCGTGTGAAAAAATATAGGCACATAAGAAAGCTTTAATATTAATTGCAAATGTTTTTAAAATTGACTCTGAGGATGGTTCAAAATTTGGCCACTGCATAAGCTGAACAAACTTCAAATTTTCACTCAACTGCCCACCTAAGTAACATAACATACGAAGCACCATTTTCATTACCCGGTTTGCTGATTTCTGTTTAGCAATGGGTTGAGTGAAATCCTGTACCAGAAAAAAAAACAAATTATTTTTTAGATTGAGCAACATTGTCACCCAGTTGTTTATGCTCTTTGGATGTTTCCCATTATTCCAGCTTTCACAACACATTAATCAATCTCCTCTTTTTACTGTATTTTGAGATCCATGTCATCGTGTCAGTAATAAAGAAATCACGAATTCAAAGAGGTGCATTGTCAGTTTGCTTAGAATCTAAATCAAACAACACGGGAAACCATAATTCACACTTTCCAAATGTTTTGTCTAGTCTGAAAATCCTCTGACTCTGATCAAAGCCAAATTTCAGAATGGGACGCATAAAGCTGACAGCACATTCCTCGGTCTTTAGCCATGCACATTCAAGGATAGTAGGCACTGCTAGCTGTAAAAAAAGAAAGATCCGACCTCATCCCCCTCTTCAATGTGCCTAACAGGGGACAATACAATAGCCACCAATTGCTGGGTAATGGCTTTTTTTTCTTGAACCACATTACTTGCCATGGCTTCTGAAATAATTCCTCATAAGAACAATGATTATTTATATTTATCAAGCACTAATTTCCAATCTGATTGCAACAAAAACTTTAATCAATGAAGCACAAGATCCCCAATTACCTGAAACAAAAAGAACCCAATGAAACAACTCTTCCTATCCAAGTCTGACATAACAATAGGGAATTACTATAGTAGTTTAGTCATGTGGCTTATGTTTATTTACTGGCCTTGCCAGGTTTCAATTCTCACTATAGCTGGACCATGAGTCATTGCAGTGCATGCTTTGGATTATATATACTGCAGATAAATAAGTGGAAGGAGGAAGTGAATATTTAGTCATTGGCAGGAGCCTGATCAAGTAAGCTGATTGGTCTTTGATATATGAGCTTTGAGCGTTGTTACAGCTGCATCAATTTGGCTAGGCAACAAGTATTTATAATGCAACAAACAAAGAAATCGCTGGAAAATCTCAGCAGGTCTGACAGCATCTGTGGAGAGAGAACAGAGCTAATGTTTAGAGTCTGGGTGATCTGACAAAGGTCATCAAGACTCAAAACATTAGCTCTGTTCTCTTTCCATAGATGCTGTCACGCCTGCTAAGATTTTCCAGCATTTCCTGTTCTTGTTTCAGATTCCAACATCCACAGTAATTTGCTTTTATTTAAGTATTTCTAAGTGTCCGAGGTCCAATCATCTTTAGATGCTTCATCAATCACCTTCCTTCCATCATAAAGTCAGAAGTGGGGATGTTTGTTGAAGACTGCACACTGGAGCAGTCCATGCTCAAATGCTGCAAGACGTAAACATTATCCAGACTTGGGCTGATAAGCGGCAAGCAACATTTACACCACAGAAGTGCTAAACAATGACCATCTTCAATAAGGGAGAACCTAACCATCACTCCTTAACATTCAATGGTATCACCATTGCTGAATGCCCCACTGTCAACATCACAGGGGTTACCATTGGCCAGAAACTAAACAGAACTCGCCATTTAAATACTGTGGCTACAAGAGCAGATCAGAGGCTAGGAATGTTGCGGTGAGTAACTCATCTCCTGACTCCACAAAGCCTACCCACAATCTACAAGGCACAAGTCAGCAGTGTGATGGAATACTTTCCACTTGCCTGGATAAGTGCAGCTCCAAAAACACTCAAGGAGCTTGACACCATCGGACAGAGCAGCCCACTCGATTGGTGCCCCACAAACATTCAGGCCACTCATCATTCTGACTTGGAAATATATCACTGTTCCTTCAATGTCACTGGGTTAAAATCCTGGAACTCCTTTACTAACCGCATAGTGGGTGTAATCTGATCACATGGACTGTCGTGGTTCAAGAAGGCAGCTCACCACCACCTTCTCAAGGACAATTAGGGATGGGCAATAAATGCTGGCCTAGCCAAAGAAGTTTACATTCCTTGAATGAATATAAAGTATTCAGTCATACACGTGGCTTGAGTTTTGTAGCTGATGGAGATTCTTTAACGAGTCTGGAAATTTACCATTCATTGAAGAATACCCATCTCTTCCCCACTCTTAGGGGAGGCAGTGGCATAGTGGCATTGTTGCTGGACTAGTAATCAGAGTAATGAGGTCCTGGGTTTGTAATCCACCACAGCAAATGGTGAAACTTGAATTCAATAAAAATCTGGAATTAATAATTGAATGGTGACCATGAAGCTATTGTCGAATGTTGTAAAAACCTATGTGGTCCTTCAGGGAATCAAATCTGTCGTCCTTGCCTATTCTGCCTACATGTGACTCCAGATCCATAGCAACATGGTTGACTCTTAAAATGCCCTCGGGGATGGGCAATGAATCCTGGCCCAGCCAGCGATGCCCACATCCCATGAACAAATAAAAAAAACTCTTGCCAACAGTGCTCATATGACTAATCCAGTTAAACTTCTTGTCATTGTTAATTGCCAAGAGGTTGTTGGTGGAAAAGAAGCAGTTGTTGATAGTCCTGAAGGGGTTGGACTTTCTCTTGTTCAGTGGTCAATATTTAATATTAATTTGGTGTGAAGGGATGTACTGTCTTTTATGATCTGCCAGTTTTTGGGAAGCATGATAATTCATATACCATATTACACATTTGTAGGCACGCTGAATTTTTTCCTTAATGGCAGGCAGCATCCTGTTAGTGGAAAACACCATTCATGATGCCACTGCATAGTGACAGCTTTACCAATTGCTCAAATTTTTGAGATATTTTACCCTTCTACAATAATTTTAAGAAAATTGGGCACTTTGCAGCTCTGAAAATGGTGGCCTTAGGTCCATGTGTAAGCATGATGCACAATGAGCAATGACCTGATCGGGGCAGCGGTCATCCTGCAGGATTGCTTATGCACTCTATTTTGGCATCAAGCTTGCACAATGAGCAAACAGGATTTTATCCAAGTTCTGCTGTAGACTGGCCTGGGCTACTCAACTGTCGGGAATTGTGAATATAACTGAACACTGAAGTCAACAGCAAACTTCTGAGCTTTTGGCAGGGGTACGTCAGTAATGAAGCAATTGATGACAGTTGGGCAAAAGACGTTTCTTTGAGGAAATATTACAATGATGTCCTCATGCTGCAATGATCAGCCTCCAACATCAATAACTATAATCTTTTGTGTCAAATAGGATGCTAGCCACTAGAGTGTTTCCTCCCATTTTAAACCCCATAGACATTAGGTCAAAGAGGACTTCTAGTTTTATCTCAGTTGAATAAGGTCTTGATATTGGGAGTAGGCCTTGCAATCACATCAGAAGCAAAAAATAAGATAAGGCATTGCCTGTTTGAAAGAAAACATTGTGGAGAATTTCAGACCAAAATAATGGGCTGGATATAAATGCCAAGTTTTGCTTTACCCAAGATGGGTATCCAAAAAATCGGAAATGGAATGTACTAAACAGAAAAACCTTATGTACTGGATGGGCAAACTATTGGAAGAACTGCATCTGATCATGGAACAGACTATGCAAGGAATGTTCAAGCAAGCAGCCATGAGCACATGGTGAATATGCATGCTTTCTTGCCAGATATCAATCACATTCACTGAACCTGTCTCTATTCTCACGACAGTGAACACAGACACGCAACATACCATATTGCTCTTTAAACACTACTATTGGTAATTGACATCAGGAGTGTAAACTGCAATACTATGCCAATGCTAAATGGCAGGACTTCACAAAACTGTAAATTCACATCAATAAACCCGAAAGGAAACATAAATTATTTCCACAACCATTTACAGTGTATCATAACAAACCTGAAAAGAAACAAATTATTTTCATAACCATTTACAGTACATCACAACAACGTGTTGTGCGCATCGTGGAAATATTGTTAGTTTCAGCGGCTAGTGTAATGCTTTGAATTGTTTTTAAAAAGGAAAGAAACAACTGGAGGGGCAAAGGCATAGTTTTAAAATGGCTGCATAAATCATGTGACCTGAAAATTGGCCAAATTTCGAGCCTGCTCTGAAATTGGATTACCAAGGGACATGTCCAAAGAACAAAGATACAAAGAAAAGTACAGCACAGGAACAGGTCCTTCGACTCACCAAGCCTGTGCCAATCATGATGCCAGCCTAAACTAAAACTGCATGTATTTACAAAGTCTGTATCCTTCCATTCCCATCCTACTCATGTATTCGTCTAGTTGCCCCTTAAATGCCACTATCGTACCTGCTCCCACCACCTCCCCAGGCAGCGCATTCCAGACATTCACCACTCTATGTGTAAAAGAAACTAGCCTCGCACATCTCTTCTACACTTTTCCCCACGCACCTTAAACCTATGTCCCCTAGTACTTCATTTTTCTATCCTAGGAAAGAGCATCTGACTATCCAAGACAGTTCCCCATTGGACTTCTCACCTGTCATTTTCTGAACTCTCTACCAAACACAAGGACAATAGGCCACCAGACTTCTTGGATCCAGAAACTACCAGGAACAAAGGAGGATTTTGTACAGTTCTGGTCACCCTATTATAGAAAGGATATTATTAAACTCGAAAGAGTGCAGAAGAGATTTACTAGGATGCTACCAGGTTTGAGTTTTGATGGTTTGAGTTATAAGGAGAGGCTGGATAGACTGGCACTTTTTTCTCTGGAGCGTAGAAGGCTGAGGGCTGATCTATTAGAGGTCTATAAAATAATGAGAGGCTTAGATCAGCTAGATAGTCAATATTTTTCCCCAAAGGTAGGGGTCTCTAAAACTAGAGGGCATAGGTTTACGGTGAGAGGGGAGTGATATAAAAGAATCCAGAGGGGCAATTTTTTCACAGAGGGTGGTGAGTGTCTGGAACAAACTGCCAGAGGTAGTAGTAGAGGTGGGTACAATTTTGTCTTTTAAAAAGAGTTTAGACAGTTACATGGGTAAAATGGGTATAGAGGGATATGGGCCAATAGCGGGCAATTGGGACTAGCTTAGGGGTTTATAAAAAAAAAGAGCAGCATGGACAAGTTTGGCCGAAGGGCCTGTTTCCATGCTGTAAACCTCTATGACTCTATGAGGACTAACAAAATTCATTTTGCAAGGAGGGTGCAATGTGGTCAACTCTTAAATGCTCTTTGAAAATGGCCTAGCAAACTACTCAGTTCAAGGACAATTGGGGATGGGCAATAAATGTTGGTCCAGCCAGCAACACCCACGTCCCCACACCCACATTGCTGAGAAATAAAGAAAAAAATCCTCTATTGGTTTCAATGGCATTTCGATAGTTTTGATAATGGGAGAGTCTATTGAAAACTCAGGTAACATACAGAAGAAGACTTGCAGAATGTATCATCTCCCTTTCCCTGCTATTCTCAATTTCGGGACCCTATCTCTGACAGCGATAGAGAATTTTAATGAAAAGAAACTTCAAGCATAATAGCATCACTTGGAAAAAAATTATAGTTTAAAAGAGACTGTCTGCAGAAAAATAACCAGCTTACATCAGTCACTACAATTCTGAAATTTCAAGACCAAAGAAATGTCGGAATGTATATTTCTTTCTTCGCATGGACTTTAACTCTTATCAATTCCATCTTCTTGACCATGTAACTTGTTCTGTTTTGCAAGCTAGTGTTTGTGCCCATGTCACATGAGTCAGGACTTCTTTTTACCTTTTAAATAAATCTTATACTTTTATCTGAGTGAGCTTTTAAACAATAAAACAAACTCCTTACTTGCTAACCGAAAAGATCTGGATGGCTTATTACTTCACATAGCTTTAGATACGGTCAAGTACATAGGGGAACGAAAAATCCCAGCTTCTTAAAAATCAAACTCAGGAGTGGGAAAGAGAGAAATTTATTTACTCCTCGGACTTGATTGTAACAAGTAGCTAGCATTAAGAAATGTTTGAAAGAATCATAAAATCCCTATACTGCAGAAGGAGGGCACTCGGCCCACCAAGTCTGCACCGACTCTCTGATAGAGCATCTTGCCCAAGCCCATCCCCTGCCCAATACCTGTAACCCCACACATTTATCCCGCTAATACCCCTAACCTAACCTTTGGACTGTGGGCAGAAACTGAAGCACATGGAGGAAACATGGGGAGAACATGCAAACCACACACACAGTCACAGGCCAGAAATGAACCCGGGTTCCTGGCGCTGTGAGGCAACAGTGCTAGCCACTGTGCTGCCCATGGAACCTCATGGACAAAATTCAAGATTTTAATTCAAAGCTAAGTGTCTTGCGTATGTTCAATATTTCTTACTTCTTCACGAGTGCCACTCTTTTCTCCCCAAATAGAACATTAAACAAATATGAAGCATTTGTGAAAGTAAAATGTCAAGTCCCAAATAACTCCTTTTAAACTGCAAGCACCTTAAATTTTAATCAGTTTAAAATATTCATTCAGATATGGTGTAAAGCTTAAACCCTTTCAAGTTTGATTTAGTCATTTATCAGGAACTTAAAAACCTTTGAAAGATCAAATTATGATTCTAAATAGAATTCAGAATTTCTGACCTTGCTATTGAAGCCCATTGCAAAATGATACTGCACAAAGATTTAAAACAAATAAAACCAATCAGCCTATCAAAAATGATTCATCAGAAGTGAACTAATTAAACCCTACTTCAGTTAAAGTGAATAATTTAAACCAAAATGTATTTGTTGCATGAATTAATAGTTAATCCAGAAAACATAGGCATGCAGTACTGTCATATTGGCAGCCATACCTCAGGTGGGTGTACACTTGTCGCCGAACCAGAAGATTGTGGTTTTCAATCCCATTCTAGAGATCTCAGCACAAATTCTAGGTTGATATCAGTACTTTACTGAAGAGGTGCTGCATTGTTGGAAGTGCTGCCTTTTAGCTGAAATGTTAAAGGAGGCCCCCTGAAGGGGATAAATGATCCCATGGAACTATTGCAGAGTTTCCCTTGTGTCCTGGCCAATATTTATCTTTCAATATTACGAAAAAAAATACTGCCAGGTTATCACATTGTATGTCAGCTGGATCTAAGCTGGTAGCACACTCACCTCTTAACCCCAGGTTTCTGGGTTCAAGTCCCTTTCCAGGGATTTGGCATTCCAGTGCAGTACCAGGAAAGTGCTACACTGTAGGGGGTGCCATCTTTCAGATGAGATGTCAAATCGAGTCCACGTATGCCTGCTCTTGAGAATGTAAAAGACTCCATGGCAACATTTTGAGGAGCAGCAGGGGAGTTACCCCAGTGTCCTGGCCAAAATTATCTTTCAATCAACATTACAAAACAAATTACTGGTCATTATTACATTATGGTTCATGAAGGATTATCGTTTGCAAATTGCCTACCTAAACTACAACAGTGATATACTTCAAAAGTACTTCATTGGCTGTAAAGCGCTACATAAAGGCAAGCCTTTCTTTTTTCTGATCATGCCACCTTGGTTGTGCACAAATTCATATTCCAATAGTTCTGACCATTGACAAATACTGAATTGTGGAGAAGCATTTTGGTTTGTCCTAAGGCTTTTAAAAGGGTCTATATAACTGCAAGCCTCTCTCTTTTGCCTTTCATCGCATCACACGTGGGATTTAAAATGATTACAGGCATTGTCTGTCTGTTAAGCAGAAAACAGAATACCTGCTGGAAATCTAAAATTCATTTCTGCCAGACTTATGAAAGGTCAAAAACATGATTCTCATTGAAGTATTGCTTTCAAGTAACTTTTGTTTTAAAAATGGAAGGATTTGCACTTTCCAGCACTTTGCATACAGTCCAAGAGCTTCTCTGCCAGTTTGACTGCACTCTACCTGCCAAATACAATCCGAGGCTAAATATTAAAATTTCCTACAACATTGTTAGAAATCAGTCTTGAAGTCCAATCACAAATGAGATGATCTTCGAAGAGATCTGATTTGTAAGCAGGGGCGCTCCAACTAAAACAAGAAGCAGAGACTGCTTCCTTACCAGATCAATAAGACTCTCTTGTATTCTATTCAATGTGGTTCGTAGTCTGCTGCTGATGAGTCCCAGTCCTGTAGATTCATACTGAAAGAAAATAGCACAAGTCAATGACCTAACTGAGACCATCCATAAAATCCAAGAAGTCTTGTACAAATAACAAACAGTTTAAATTGGCCAGACTATACCTACTAGTTTAAAACTTGAAATCTGAAAAACAGCCAAAATTTGATGTATCACATCATTGCAGTTATCATTTTATCATTGCAGTAAATGTTTCTTTGTGCTCTTCAATTATTTAATTTTTGAAAATATCGGTAATCAACATATAGAAATGGAAAAGCAGATCTGACAGCGTCTGCGGCAAGAGAAACACAGTAAATGTTTCTCTTGTCACAGATGCTGCCAGCATTTTCTGTTTATGTACAAAAATTGAAATGGCTTTTGACTTTATAAACAGGAAAATAGCAAAGAATCATTGCAGCAAACTGAAACACAGTCAAATAAGCTACTGGACTCAGTCTCCATCTCATAGGGGTGAGTTGCCCCAGCCCCACAGCGACTACCTGGTTTCTCTGAATGCTGTTATCAGAATCAACTAATTAAATATTATACCCAATTAATATCAAAGTCCACCAAAAGTCAATAAGCATATAAAAACTTACACAATTTCTGATCATTCAGAAATAATCTGAACCAACCAGAGATCTAAGAACAGGACTAAAATCTGAAAATGCTGGAAAATCTCAGCAGGTCTGACAGCATCTGTGGGAAGTTTAACAACACCAGGTTAAAGTCCAACAGGTTTATTTGGTAGCAAAAGCCACACAAGCTTTCGAGGCTCTGAGCCCCTTCTTCAGGTGAGTGGGAATTCTGTTCACAAACAGAACTTATAAGACACAGACTCAATTTACATGAATAATGGTTGGAATGCGAATACTTACAACTAATCCAGTCTTTAAGAAACAAAACAATGGGAGTGGGGAGAGCATCAAGACAGGCTAAAAAGATGTGTATTGTCTCCAGACAAGACAGCCAGTGAAACTCTGCAGGTCCACGCAACTGTGGGAGTTACAAATAGTGTGACATAAATTCTGATTCTAGGATCGCATGATAAAGACTCAGGAGGAAAAAAGCAGAAATATTTATGTGAAATAGTGTGACATAAACCCAATATCCCGGTTGAGGCCGTCCTTGTGTGTGCGGAACCTGGCTATCAGTTTCTGCTCCGCGACTCTGCGCTGTTGTGTGTCGCGAAGGCCGCCTTGGAGAACGCTTACCCGAATATCAGAGGCCGAATGCCCGTGACCGCTGAAGTGCTCCCCAACAGGAAGAGAACAGTCTTGCCTGGTGATTGTCGAGCGGTGTTCATTCATCCGTTGTCGCAGCGTCTGCATAGTTTCCCCAATGTACCATGCCTCGGGACATCCTTTCTTGCAGCGTATCAGGTAGACAACGTTGGCCGAGTTGCAAGAGTATGTACCGTGTACCTGGTGGATGGTGTTCTCACGTGAGATGATGGCATCTGTGTCGATGATCCGGCACGTCTTGCAGAGGTTGCTGTGGCAGGGTTGTGTGGTGTCTTGGTCACTGTTCTCCTGAAGGCTGGGTAGTTTGCTGCGGACAATGGTCTGTTTGAGGTTGTGCGGTTGTTTGAAGGCAAGAAGTGGGGGTGTGGGGATGGCCTTGGCGAGATGTTCGTCTTCATCAATGACATGTTGAAGGCTCCGGAGGAGATGCCGTAGCTTCTCCGCTCCGGGGAAGTACTGGACAACGAAGGGTACTCTGTCCACTGTGTCCCGTGTTTGTCTGTGGGGACAGAATAGAGCCAACGTTTCAAGTCTCGATGACCCTTCGTCAGAGCTGATGAAGCTCTGACGAAGGATCATCTAGACTCAAAACGTTGGTTCTATTCTCTATCCATAGATGCTGTCAGACCAGCTGAGATTTTCCAGCATTTTCTGTTTTTGTTTCAAATTCCTGCATCAGGAATATTTTGCTTTTATCTAAGAACAGGACTTTGTCCGAGTTATAATAACAGGACTACTCTGCAGTTGGTCACATGAATGCACATTTGTCAGGTTGCTATTTTAGCATTGTTGTGTGAATTCTTGTCAGTCCTGGTAACTACTGACTTGAGCTACAGATTCAGAAGTAAGAAAGAAACCAAAACAAACATTTGCACCTTCTCTATCTTTTCCATGTTTATTTAGTTCTGCCTCATGTCATTTTTGTTATGCATTGCACTTTGCTACACATTTGTATACTAAATAAAAAATAAGAATAAGTATTTGGATTCTCATCTGCCAAAATCTGTATGGTCTGTTGGTTTAATATTTTACTGATACATGTGGTTGACAGTGCATCGAAAGCAGTGAAAAAAATTGTTATAAAGATTTCCTGCATTACAAACCAGAAAACAACAGTTGGAACACTGCAGAATTGGCTTGCAAATAAATATTTTCTTAAAAGAAATCGCAAATAGTAATTGGACATGCAGGCGAGTCCGCCAATGTTGAATAATTAAAATCAGACATGCTCAAGAACCCAGGATTGGAGCAGCATGGCCATCTTAGGGCATGGTAGGGCTACAGACATAGAGAGATGGAGGGGGGCATGGCCATGGACAAATATGAAACAAGGATAAAAGTCGTAAAATCAAGGTGTTGCTTAACTGTGAACCAATGTAGATTAATGAGCACGGGTTGATAGATGAACCAAACTTGGTGCGAATTAGAACATGAGCCGCAGAGTTTCCAGAGAGTGGAATGTGGGTGGCTAGCCAGAAGTGTGTTGGAATAGTGAAGTCAAAGGTAACAAAGGAATCGATGAGGGTTTCAGCAGCAGTGAATTGAGCAGGGATAGGATCACGGATAGGTGGAAATAAGTGGTTTTAATGATGGTACAGACACATGGTCAGAAGTTTAAAAAGTAAGATACTGAGGTTACAGTGTGATTTAGTATTAGTTTCAGTTGCCAAGAAGGACCTAGTCAGTTGCTAGGGAAATCAGTTGGTGGTAGGAGTTTTCAACTATTTAGTTGAACGAAATTTCTACTCATTCAATACTGGATGTCAGACAAGCTGTCTAGGAACATCGGAGCAGGATTGGGCCATTCTGCCAGTCAAGTCTGCTCCGTTATTCAATGTTATCATGCCTACCTCAATGCTATTTTCCCACACTACCCTCATATCTCTTAATGTAATTAGTATCCAGAAGCCTTATCAGTTTCTGTCTTGAACATGCTCAATGACTGAACTTCCACAGCCCTCTGGGGCAGAGAATTCCAAAGATTACCATCCTTCGAGTGAAGAAATTCCCCCTCATCTCAGTCTTAAATGACTTGCCCCTTATTCTATTGTCCCCTGGTGCTAGACTCACCAGACAGGGGAAACATCCTAGCTTCGTCTACTCTGTCACATCTGTAAGAATTTATTAAGTTTCAATGAGATCATCTCTCATTCTTCGAAACTGCATGACATAGACACAGTTTCCTCAATCTCTTTTCAAAAGACAGAACCTCTGTTGTACTTACAGGGTAAGGTGGCAGAGTGGGTAGGACAGTAGGTAGCAAGGTATTAGGGTGGGTAGGATATGAGGATGTAAGATCGAATTGGGGATGGGGGCATCGGAGGCGGACGCTGATAGGTTGGAGCGTCAGCGGGAAGTCAGGGCGTCACGGGAAGTCGGGGGTGTCAGCGGGGAAAACAACATGGGAAGGTCAGTGAGGAATCGGGGGTGTCAGTTGTATAGCTACCCAGGAATTAGTATATGTTTTTTGCCTATCTAACATTTCCTGGATAACTATTCTGGTAAGTGAGTTAAAACCCTCTAAATTTTAAATTCAAGTTGGAGACTTTTACGGAAGATTGCAGACACTTTGATAATTCTGCAGAGTCCTTGCATTGGGACTTGTAAGCGTGCCGCCAGCTCATCTTCCAAAGTACAATGCTGCCCAACCTGCTGAGAATTTCCAGCATTTTCTCTTTAAAATTTCAGATTTCCAGCAATCATAGTATTTTGCTTTAGAATGCTCCTATTATGTGCTTTAGGACTTTTTATTATGTTAAATGCATTATACAAACACAAGTATCTGTTGCTAGATTACAATCTACTTCAGATATTAATATATTTTTAGAACTACTATTGACTTCAGAACTTACCATGTCCTCCCGTCCAAAAAATGTATATACAGCATACAGGTAGTAATCAAATAGTTGTGACATACAGTGGATAACATCAAAAGCAATTGGTTTAAGGATATTCATCATTTGCATGTATTTTCCTGGAGACAAAATGAAAAGAAAATGATATTTAAAAAAACAACAGGGTCCAAAAATAATTTTTTTCCTTAATTGTTTCTCTCACATTTACACAGCAACATTGATTTAACAGCATGAAATCTATGAGAAACAAAATAAATACCAGAATGGTACCAGGAATGAGGCATTATGGTCATTGACCTACAGTCCTACGATTCTTGATGGGTAAGGGGGATCAAGGGCTACGGGGAAAAAGTCAGCGAATGGGGTTGAGAAACTTATCAGCCATGATTGAATCGCGGAGCAGAGTCGATGTGCTGAATGGCCTAATTCTGCTTCCATACCTTCAGGTCCATATGAATAGATGGGAGAAATTGAGTTGTTTTCCCACACTACAGAGAAGATTAAGGGGTGATTTGGCAGAGATGCTTAAAAATCATGAGGGGTTTGGATAGACCAAATAAAGAATATCTGCTGCGAGTAGCAGAAAGGTAAAGAACCAGAGGGCACAGGTTTAAGGTTATTGGCAGAACCAGAAGTGATGTGAGACAAAAGTTTTTTCTAATGCAGTGAATGCTTAATGTAGCGGTCTTCCATCTCAGAAGATAATGGTTTGCTCCATGTGTGAAGCATCATCTGGTGTGGCTCAGGGGCCCCACTCGGGCACTGCAGTCTCTGCCACAATTGCTGCTGAGGAAGCCATTGAGCTGAGAAGGTGCACAATTCACTGGCCTCTGTTGACTCTGGCCCCTCTTCTCAGGCATCTAACTTCTTCATTTCTGTTCGCCTCTTCCAAACAGTCAGTCTCCAAAGGTCGCAGATGTCAACAACGGTCTCCCAGCTATCAATGTCAATGTCTGCCAGCTTTGCAGGTATCTTTGTAGTCGAGATATGGATGTCCAGCTGGTCATCCATCTGATGAATGCAGCCAAGCCAGTGCTCATGTCATTGCCTTAACAAAGAGTGCATGTTAATGGAATTAACAAGCTCCCGGATATCTGCCCATTAAGGAGAGACTCACTCCCCCACCCACTCATCGCCACCCGACACAGGGAAACCTGCCAGGCTGGATACCTGGCATCAACCTCTCTTGCTGCTTGTTAAATCCTAGCAGTGGTGGAATAAAACTCTTAAATTGGAACATGTTGTCCACATACAAATTAGGAGCAGGCCACATGACCCCACGAGCCTGCTCTATCATCCAATGAGATCATGGCTGATCTGATTGCAACTCCAATCCCACATTCCTGCCTATCCTGATAACCTTTCACCCTCCTCGTTAATCAAGAATCTATCCAGCTCTGCCTTAAAAAATTCCAAAACTCTGCTTCCACTGCCTTTTGAGGACAAGAGTTTCAGAGACTTTCAACCGTCTGAGCGAAGAAAATTCTCCGCATATCTGTCTTAAATGAGTAACCCCTTATTTTTAAACAGTGGCCCCTAGTTATAGATTCTCCGACAAGGGGAAGCATCCTCTTTACATCCACCCTATCAATATCCCTCAGGATCTTAAAGGTTTTGATCAAGTCATCTCTCACTCTAAACTCTAGTGGTTGCAAACCCAATTTCTCTAAACTTTCCTCCTAAATCCACCCATTCCTGTTATTAGTCTAGTAAACCTTCTCTGTTGACTCTGCCTGATTGCCTTGCATTTTTCCAAGTGCCCTGCTATAACATCCTTTGAGTCTCCAACACATATTGCTTTAAATAAGGAGACCAATACTGTACACAATACTCCCCGATTGTGTACCAGGGTTATTGACAGCTTTTGCAGCGCAGCAGGCCGGGAGACCCAAGCGGAGGCCGCTTAGCAGGCTTCCCGCTGGGCAACATGGCCTCTGTGTGCACCAGATTTCTGGCGCCATCAGCTCCGCGCCGACTTCTGGCGCAGAGCTGTATAAATTATTCAAATTCTCATTTAAATACAATTTGAATCCTATTGACGGGCCCGGGACTGAAATCTCCGAGCCCGCTAGCCTCTCTCCTGAGGTGGGGGCCAGGAGTGTTTCACTCCAGCGGGGTTTATAACAGCTCCCCACTTGCACCAGGCACCCAGGTTCAATTCCAGCCTTGGGTGACTGTGTGGAGTTTCCCCGTGACTGATTGGGTTTCCTCTGGGTGCTCTAGTTTCTTCCCACAGTCCAAAGATGTGCAGGTTAGGTGGATTGGATAGGGCAAGGGGTGGGCCTGGGAAAGATGCTCTGTCAGAGAGCCAGTATAAACTCGATGGACCAAATGGCCTCCTTCTGCACTGTAGGGATTCTATGATTTCTAAAATCAATAATTTTGTTGCGTGGGGTCGTTTAGAAAACAGTGACCATAATATGATAGAATTCCTCGCTAGGGTGAGCAGTGAAGAAATCCGATCTGAAACTAGGATCCTAAATCTAAACAAAGGAACCTACAAAGGTTTGAGACATGAGTTGGCTAAGATAGATTGGAGAATTTCATTAAAAACATGATGGTGGATTGGCAATGATTAATATTTAAGAAATTAATGTTTGCATCGCAACAGTAATACAATCCTTTCTGGGGTGCAAAAACACAAGAAAAGCTGTCCAATCATGGTTTAAAAAATTAAAGATAGTATTAGATCCAAAAATTAAAGATAGTATTAGATCCAAAGAGGAATCACATATGGTTGCTAGAAAAAGTAGCAAGCTTGAGGATTGGGAGCAGTTCAATATTCAGCAAAGGAGGACAAATAGACTGATTAAGAGGGGAAAACAGAGTACAAGAGTGAACTTGCAAGTAATATGAAAGCGAACTGTAAAAGTTTCCAGACATATAGAAAAATAAAAATACTGGTGAAGACAAATGTAGGTCGGTTCCTTACAACCTGAAACAGCAGAATTTATAATGGAGAACAAGGAAAAGGCAGAGCAATTAAATAACTATTTTAGTTGTCTTCACAGAGGAAGTCGCAAGTCACTTCTCAAAAATGCTAAGGAATCATGGGTCTGGTGAGGAGGAGGATTTGAAGCAAATTAGCATTACTAGAAAAACTGTTCTGGAGAAATGAATGGGATTGAAAGCTGATAAATCTCCAGGCCCTCACAATCTACACCCTAGGATACGAAAGGTGGTGGCCATGGAAATAGGTGATGCATTGGTTGTCACTTTCCAAAATTCTGTAGATCCCCCCCCCGGAACAGTTACGGCAGATTGGAGGGTGACAAATGTAACCCCACTATTTAAAAAAGGAAGGAGAAAAAGGGAAATTACAAACCGGTTAGCCTAACATCAGTCGTAGGGAAAATACTGCAGTCTATTGTAAACAATGCAATAACGCGACACTTAGAAATATCAATGGAATTAGGCAAAGTCAACATGGATTTATGAAAGGGAAATCATGTTTGACAAACCTACTGGAGTTTTTTTGAGGATGTAACTAATAGAATAGATCAGGTGTGGTGTGTCTGGATTTTCAGAAAGCTTTTGATAAAGTCCCACACAAGATGTTATTGTGCAAAATTGAAGTGCATGAGAGTGGGGTGATTCAGATATCAACTTGGCCCAGTTGGCAGCATGCTGTGGTGTGCAAGAATCATCTTGACTCAAGCCCCAAAATAAAGTAGAAATCTCAGTGCAGGAAAAGCTGCATTGTTACATAAGTCTTCTTTCAGATAAATAGTAAAGCATCTCCACATTTGCCCAAATGTTTAGGAAGTTTACGGGGACATTAAAATATCCCAGAGCATTTGTTGAAAAGGAGAAAGTTCAACTAGAGCCCAGTCAAATTTTTCATTCAACAAGTACCAAACAGTGATTAATTTATCATTCAAGTCACTGGTATTCATGGATTGGTATTGCTGATAGAATAGTCATGGCTTCTGAAGTGATCATTTGTGAAGCATGTTTGAGACAATTCAATGTAATAACACACTAATTAACACATTTATCAAGTCATTGCCTAAACAATTGGATAATTATTCTGTAATTGAAGTTTGGTTTTGTACTAATCAGATACTAAATAATGATAATAATGAAGAGAGAGTAGTTAGTTAAAGCTCATTTCACAACTGTTTAATAATAGAAAGCCTGATGGTGCAGAATAAAGAGCATAGTTCTGTCATTAATTCTATGCTCAATTAAATCTCAATACAAGACCTATGGTTCCTCTCTGCAGGGGCTAAGTAAAATAAGTCTGGACAATCTCAGACCAGTTTGTATTGGTATATCTCAATGATAGCCAATATCTAAATTAGAAATGTGGTAAAGGATCCTTGAGGTTAAGTTAATGTGGATGATTTTTAATTTAACAAGTAGAAAACCAACTTTGGAAAGAGTGTTGTATACATTAGGAAAGCAAATGTTCCTTCCTTAAAATTGATTGAGCAGAACATTCACAAGCCTCCAAACAGAATAAGTAAAGCATAAGGGTGGAATTCTCCCCAAAAAATTCTAAATGTTGAATTTGTGGGAAAGTTGGAGCAATTCATGCTGTTATTTTCAGTGGGAGTTCAGAATAGAATCTACCACACTCTGTGCACTGTAGAGGCCAGAGAATTCAGTCCCAGGCCCACTAGTAACATTTAAATGATATTTAAATTATTTAAATGCGAGCCCTGCATCCCCACCGATTTCCAGCGCGGAGTAGACCGTGCCGGAAATTCGGGGCTGGGAGACGCTAGTGGGGTGCGAATGCTCACCGGAACCCCACAAAGCACCCCCGCGCAATTCTCCTAGCCTGCTGCACTAGAAAATTAGCGCAGCAGGATGGGAGGAACGCCCTCTAAATCTATGCATTCTGATCTAAGAAGTCAAATTCAGTGGTAACAAGTTCACAATGATGAACCACATTTCATTCAATAGTAAAGCTAAGTCTTTAAAAGGCAAATTTCTGGAATTACCAGTTCCAACAGCACACTTTAGCACACTTTGCCAATTTCTACATGAGCATAGTCAAACTCTAGGTGGTAGACTGTTGAGAGATAACACATGGGTGTAGTACTCTAATTTCTCCATTTGGCAAGTTTCCATTTCTGGCAGATTGTTAATGCATATACAAAGCATAAGGTAGGTGCAGATCTCTGGATAATCAGACATACATCAGCAAAAGACCATGACTTGATTTCAGGGATTCCTTTGTGATATTAAGGATAGCAACGAGAAAACAAACTCCAAGTAAATATTGCAAGTTGCAACTCTAAACATGAGATTTTAAAATAATTAATGTACAATCATAATTATATGATGGATTAGCATTTTAAACGTTTCCAAGACAAGCATTGATGTACCTCAGCTAATGGACACAAGAGGCAAAGTAACTAGTAGTCATGAAGTTAGAACTCAAATCTAGTCATGCTTGTAAAGCTCTCAAGAGAGTATCCAAGAAGGAGACACAAAAAAATAAAAATGCCTTAAAACATAGTGGGAGATAAAAGGGAAGGAAAGGAAGAGGGGTGGTGGTGGAATGGGGAGGAAGGGGCAGGCAGAAAGGGGAGGGAGTGGATTGTGAAAGGGGGGGGTTGAAATGGAAGAGGTGAAAAGAAAGGGTGGTGGTAAGAACAGAAAGCGTATGGGAAATGCTGACTTGGGAATATAATCACCTTTCCTTCAATATCGCTGAGTCAAATTCCTGGAATTCACTTCCTAAAAGCATTGTGGGTATATCTATGCGACATGGACTGCAGCAGTTCAAGAAGACAGCTCACCACCACTTGTCAATTAGGGCAAATAAGGATGGACAAGAAATGTTCATTCTCCAAGTCAAGCTCTATTCCAAGTTGAATGCCTATTCAGTGCATCCATGTTTGGAGCAAATGGTGTATGCAGAAGTTTTAAAGTTAATAGGATAGGTAAAAATTTCTTCCAATTAAATATCAGCATGACTGAAGCCATTGCTTTCTGTTCTTGTTCAAACTCCATGTCCTGGCTACTGACTTCATCCCTCTTCTGGAGATCAAGTCCATTCGCAACTTTCACACCACATTTGACCCAAGATAAACTTCCGAGCTCTTACTCAGACTTGATTTTTTTCCATAACACTACTTAACTTTGTCCAGCTCAGCTCCTTCGCTGCTGAAACCCTCATTCATGCCTTCTTTATCTCTGGACTCCGCTATTCCACTGTACTCCTGGCTGGTTTCTCACATTTTATCCTCGGTAAACTTGAGATCATCCAAAACTTTGCTGTCCATACCTTAACTCACAGTGTCCCCCACTCCCATTTCACTCACATGTTCACTGACCTACTTTATTTACCAGTCAAGATTTATAAATTCTAATCCATACAAAACCAAAATCACTTAAGGCTCTGCCATAGAAGTGAAGTGGGCTGTGGGAAGGAGAGGCACAGAAAGCTAAAAAGAGGACTGGAGGGCACAGATGAGGATGCAAGGTGAAAGCAAGCTGCAGAGGTAGGCTGGACAAGGTCATGGAGAGAGTTATGGATCAGCTGGTTGAGGAGACAGGACACAATTTTAAGCCAGTGACATTCATTATCTATGCAAGGTGTTCGATTAACCTCAACTCAAAGCTTTCATACTCACCAACAAGCCTTATTACATTCAAAGTAGTGTTTGTTAAAATGAGTGTATTGCCCTTGTTCAGATAGTAGTCGGACTTCTTCCTACTTTTCATGGTTTCTTTGGAAACACTAATTAAAAACAGAAATTTAATTACCACAGGTCTAATGAGAAGTTCAAGGCAAAATGTGATTTCATGAGCTGGTTGAGTAAGCAGCTGTTACATAGTGTGGCATTAGAGTACATCGGTATTTATTCTGACAATTATCTCTTACAGTATTTGCAATTGTCAGTCAATATCAAAAGATCTATTGAGAAGAAATTTTGAATTATAGAATCCCTACAGCGCAGAAGGAGGTCATTTGGCCCATGGAGTTTGCACCAACAACAATTCCACCCAGGCCCTACCCCCATAATCCCCCGTATTTATCCTGCTGGTCCTCCTGACACTAAGGAGCAATTTAGCATGGTCAATCCACCTAACCCGCACATCTTTGGACTGTGGGAGGAAACCAGAGCACCCGGAGGAAACCCATGTAGACACAGGGAGAACGTGCAAACTCCACACAGACAGTCACCCGCGGCTGGAATTGAACCCTGGTTCTTGGCACTATGAGGCAGCAGGGCAAACCACTGTGCCGCCCACTTGTTGATCAAGTAAACAATAAAGCATTGCAAATGCAATTTATTTATATTAAAATAATCATTAATGTTTTTGAAGATTTCTGTCTAATATTTCTTATGTTACTGTAACAGAAATGGATCTTTACAAATTAAGTTTGCAACGATATTTCCCTCTTAACATTAAAAATAGTGACCGAAACAAAAGTGTCTGCAAATTGTTAGATTCTTTGCTCCACAGTTTAGCCAACATGCAGAGACTTGGCTTCAGGTGCCAATTGGATTGTTGGAGGATCTTTCAAAGTCTATAGGAGTTTATTTGATTCAAAACCAAGCCACATGACCTGAAGCAGGCAGTAAGGATGGAATTTTCCCCTCTGCATATTAAGCGTGGTGACAGGCAGGAAAAGTGGTGTTTTTTCCCCACCAGTTGCAAAGACAGGTTTTCATGCCATATTACCCATTTCCCGCCTCATTAAACATATGGCAAGAAGCGTTCAGTCCCCAAGTTGAGTGATTCAGTGATGCCTTGCCATGCCACCTTCTGGTTACCATGGAGGCCCGCCGGCTGGTGCTCTACCCTACTGATGGCTGGAGGTCATGGAGTAATACAGCACAGAAAAGGCCCTTCGGCCCATTGAGTCTGCACCGACAATAACTACCACTAAAGGCGCACTAATCTCATTTTCCTGCACTTGTTCCATATTCTTGAACGTTATGATACTTCAAGTGCTCATTCAAATATTATTTTAAAGGTTAAGATTTCCGGCCTCTACCACTTCCCAGGCAATGCATTCCAGATTCCCACCATCCTCTGAGCGAAAAATGTTTTCAGAAATCCCCTCTGAATCTCCTGCCCCTTACCCCAAAACTATGTTCCCTCGTGATAGACCCCTTAACCAAGGGGTACAGCTGCTCCCTACTCACCCTGTCCATAGCCCTCATAATCTTATACACCTCAATCATGTCCCCCCTCAGCCTTATCTGCTTTAAAGAAAACAATCCAAACCTATCTAGTCTCTCCTTATGGCTCAAATGCTCCATCCCCGGCAACATCCTGGTGAACCTCCTCTGTACCTACCCTGATGAGTGCTATCACATCCTTCCTACTGTGAGGTGACCAGAACTACACACACTACTCTAGTTGTGGCCTAACCAATGCTCTGTACAACTCCACATTACCTCGTTGCTCTTCTACTCAATGCCACCACTGATAAAATCAAATGTCCCATATGCCTTCTTAACTATTCTATTCATGTGCTTTGGCCTCTTCCCTGCAGCCTCTGCTTCCTTAAAGTCAACACCCTCATTCCCTTCAGTGTCCTTCTCATCGGAAGAGATGTGCAGCTTCTCCCATCATCCTGGAAAAGTATAATGTCCAAATGACCCTGCCTCCAATAACTTTTGGTCCTCCCCTTGTAATCGTTAATCCCACTGCGATCATGGTAGATACCTCTTGTATGATCCCTGAATCATTTCAGGTGCATGTGCTATGCCCAATGTAGCTCTCACCCCTCTCCATCTTCAGGGCAATTGCTCAGTGAAATATAGAGACCAGCCCCCTCTAAGGGACTTTTGAGTGCCCCAACAACATTTCCCTCATCCAAAGGCTGCAGATCCCTCCTCTGACTGTGAATGTGCCATCTGCAGCTCAGTATCATGCCAGAGACACTCCCAAATATCACGTGTGATGTTGTGACCACAAACTGTGTACAACATGCTGGGCACAACTGACATTGGACTGACATGCCCTCCCTTCCCTGGCCTGGGAAAAGAATAGCTTTCGCAAGCTCAGCAGTGTAAACAAACAATTCTTCACTCCATGATCCTCCCATTTTGGCTCCAAAAAGCTTATGTCCTTCCGTAACAGGCTCTCTCTCCAAATGGCCTAGAGGGCACTTCCCCTCTGCACCCCCCAAGTCGCATGTCTGAGTGCAACCTTTCCCAGTCTACCCTCACAATCCCAAGTTGATCCCTTGCCCTGCAGCCCCTCCCTTGCCCACATCTTGTCTCCCCACTTCACCCCACATCCCCACCGTTGCAAGTTCCCAACTCAAGTCTTTGCCTTGCAGCACATTACAACCCAACGCTGGTCTGGTATATAGAGACTTGCTGCTGAAGGCCTCTTAGGAGATGACTCCAGTGAGGTTCTTTTATAATGGAACTCTTTTCAAATAGATTTGTAACGATAGACACCCATCTAAAATGGTAATACTACATGATAGTCATAATACAAAAGCACTTCAGGTAAAAAGTGTTTCACTAATACTTGTAAGACAACAGGTATTTCTTTACTAATATCAGTAAAATGAGGGGGGGGGGGGCCCTAAGTTGCCCACCTTTCCCATTTGTTAGCTGGCCTTGGGTTGTAAACCCCGGGAAGATTTCTGCAGACCCCCAGTTGGAGAACTGGGCGGCACGGTAGCACAGTGGTTAGCACTGCTGCTTCACAGCTCCAGGGGACCTGGGTTCGATTCCAGGCTTGGGTCACTGTCTGTGTGGAGTTTGCACATTCTTCCTGTGTCTGCGTGGGTTTCCTCCGGGTGCTCCGGTTTCCTCCCACAGTCCAAAGATGTGCGGGTTAGGTTAATTGACCATGCTAAATTGCCCCATAGTGTCCCGGGATGCGTAGGTTAGAGGGATTAGCGGGTAATATATCGGGATATGGGGGTGGAGCCTGGGTGGGATTGTGGTCGGAGCAGACTCGATGAGCCGAATGGCCTCTTTCTGCACTGTAGGGTTTCTACGATTCTATGAACTATTACAGCCGAGTAAGAAATATATTTTAAAAATATTACTGCTGACTTCAACCCTTATGGAATGACATGCATTTATACTATTAGGATTTTTTGTTTGCATGATATTTTAATTCTAACTAAACCTGACTTAATGATATCCTCAGCAATATGATTTGACAGTGTGGTTTTGAAGCACACCCGAGAATGTGGTGAGCATGTCCGGTGATCTCCAGTGTATTATATCATAACTTATTCCCATCGGGGAATTGGTAGTCCCAAGTACTGTTATCTGACTTGCAGCACACATATGTTGCTGTGTTTGGTTACCAAGTGGTTTCAATGGATTAGACTAATTATCACATTTTTGGTTGAACGAAGTATTCAGAGATTACCTGTACTGCAACATAAAAGTGAAAGTACAGTGATGAAAACAATACAAGCATTGATTAAGGCATGTTAGCCAATTATACAGGAACGTCTATAGCCCTCAGATAACGCACACAATTTCTGAACATTCAATTACATTGTTTTGGTAAAATATTTATAATAAACTACCTTTTCACAGGAACGTCGCCAGTCTGCTCGTCCACATAGTCTCTTTTAAGCTCTTCTGGAACATCACTATCACTATCGTCATCTTGATAAGCACTCTTCTCCAACTCATCAGATTCATACTGTAGACAGAAACAATCCTCAGTCCAATTACCTGGAATTAGTAATTCAGCTAGCCAAATATCACCAAGAATATGCAGGCTAAATTAAGATTACTTTAGTTGAATACACATGCTGTGCTTGCAAATTGTTACAATCATGAGGTTATTGTTCTTCTTATATTGTTCTTTCATGGGACATGAGCATCCCAGACTAGGCTTTATTGCCCATTGATAATTGCCTGAGAAGGTGCTAGTAAGCGGCCTAGATTTAGAAGATTGTCGTGATTTGGAACTGTGTCTTTAACGCAAGGTAAAATAAAGGAGGTCATGTGCCCTGTTCTGAAGTCTCATAGACAACAAACCTGGGAGGTTTGATTATTAGAGATTAAAGAGGGCCTAGGTTGTTTTCCTGGGAAGAACGTGCAAGGTGTTTACACTTGGAGACAATGACAGTGGCCTGTGTGCTATGTGGATAGACTAAGGGTCTCTGAAGTCCCAGAAACGCAACGAGGGTGTTAGGTGGTAAACAACTGTGCTTTAAATTTCCCATTTACTACAAAGATAAAAGAGAGTTGGGGTCTCAAGGATAGTAAATCAACATTTCTACCTGGATACAAAGCCATAGAGTCATAGAGGTTTACAGCATGGAAACAGGTCCTTTGGCCCAACTTGTCCATGCTGCCCTTTTGTTTAAACCCCTAAACTAATCCCAATTACCCGCATTTGGCCCATATCCCTCTATACCCATCTTACCCATGTAACAGTCTAAATGCTTTTTAAAAGGCAAAATTGTACCCGCCTCTACTACTACCTCTGGCAACTTGTTCCAGACACTCACCCCCTACTGTGTGAAAAAATTGCCCCTCGGCACACTTTTGTATCTCTCCCCTCTCACCTTAAACCTATGCCCTCTGGTTTTAAACTCCCCTACGTTTGGGAAAAGATATTGACTATCTACCTGATCTGTGCCCCTCATTATTTTATAGACCTCTATAAGATCACCCCTCAGCCTTATTTTGTTGTCCCAATTTTTTATGTGCATCCGTTGACTAACGTAACAGGATAAAGATAAGCTCCCAGATCTCTGACCAGGTTGATTTTGTTTTCTCCACTCTACCGAAGGCTTTAGGTTTTATTAGGGTTATGACACCACAGGCAACAGTCACTTCTTCACACCTTAACCAACTGGTTAATATTCATAGGATACTCAAATTACTTTTGAACTTAAATCATGTCTCTTTGATTTGCATACACTACTTTGCTGAACAATGGACCAAGAGCAGAGACTTTGACTGATGATTTTCGTTCCAAACCCAGGCACTGAGGACAACTGTAGGGTCCAACTAAGATGTGGAGATGCCGGCATTGGACGGGGGTAAGCACAGTAAGAAGTCTCACAACACCAGGTTAAAGTCCAACAGGTTTATTTGGCAGCACAAGCTTTATAAACCTGTTGGACTTTAACCTGTTGTGAGACTTCTTACTGTCCAACTAACGTCATAGCTGGATCCAGCTGCCTTCTTGATCTATTTTTGTTCATTTTGGTAAACTTGCTAAGTTAAAAAAGTAACTATGAACTAATATACTTCTGGCAATATGACAAAGGATAAACATTGTGAGTGTTCTGTCAGTATTCACAGCCAAATCAGAGGTAGCAGATAGCCAATGCATATGTTTCTGTAAAGTAGCTAAGAAATAGATCATCATGATATATGGCATCAACAAGGAACTTAGGTTTTACTGTTATAGAAAATTTAAAACATTTAAAATTACATAAACACCAACATTCTAATCTCCATATCAGTATTTCAATCCTATCTGTGACTATTAGCTTTGAAGACAATTGTAAAAACGACTCGTCATTAATGTCAAGATCTACTTTCTGCACACTTCACTCATATCAACATTAGGAAAATGGTCTTTACAACAGATTGAAGTTTTGCATACAAATACTTAACCCTTTATTCCCCTTTCAAAAGTATTGCAGATACTTCTGACATTACAGTTTAATTTCAGATAGTTAACATTGCTCTCTTGCCACCAAAAATAAAAGCCATGCTAAAATTATCATTCTTTAAACTGTTGCAAATAGCAACGCTCATACCCCATTAGCAGCAAGAACATCTTCTGTTTCATCATCTTTGACATCTGTCTGGTGTTCAAATGGATTTCCACCATTTTGGTACTGGTCAAATAGAGATCCTGCTGTTGCTGTATATTGCTTGCTAGGTGATACTGAAGGGGAACGTGACTGCTGCATAAATTTAAACTCCTAAAAGCAATAGATTTCCATTAAAATGATTTAAATAGATTAGAATTTAGGACTAACGATAGTGAAGCATCATATCTCAATTCAAGCAAACAAGTCAGGATACAATTCTATTGAACATATGATCAATGAAGCAAAAGTTATAGTACTTTATTTCATTGGCAACAAGGTGCAATGATCAGTACATTACAGCCCTTGGATGCTAATCTGTCATTTTCTTTACTTTGAAGGACTGACTGTACCATTAGATATTCCTCAAAAATGGCAAGAGCTGACAGCCATGTGTGACGTTGCTAAGACAACTATAATCATTAAATGGATTGCTGAACATAGTAACCAAAATCATCCACAGACTTAAAAATGAACACTGCAATTCATCTATAAAGGAGTTCAAAATCTCTAGGACCATATTTTGTACAACTACATCAGAACAGAAACATTCATACTGAGAGGCTTGTGCGTGACTGCTTTTTGATGTAGGTGAAGGAAAACTCTGAATCTACTTCTGCCTAACAAACCAGAGATCAGAGAACTGTGACCATTACATGAGACTGTTTCACATTAGGCTGTCCATGGGATAAGGAAGGATACAATGCAGAATTGTAACGTTAGAAAGATGGACTTGAAAAGAATGGGAAGAATGAGGAAGCAACTAATCGAGCTGGACTAAATGGTTTGAGGGCAAAGATTAGAGTAGTGGCATATTTTTAAATGCACAATTCTGGAATTACTAGATATAAATAACAAAAAGAACATTAAGAAACCTATTTGATAACAAGAGAGTTAAACATGAAATAAGAATGTCCCTTAAAATGAGATTTAAAATTTTTTTTATGGGATGTGGGTGTCACTGGCTGGGCCAGCATTTATTGCCCACCCTCAACAGCCCTCCATTTCAGAAGGCATCTGAGAGTCAACCAAATTGATGTGGGTCTGCAGTGTAAGGACATTAGTGAACCAGGTGGTTTAGATGATTGTTTACAAAGTAGATTGTCAATCAAAAATAAACACTGAGGGAAGGGATTGCAATGAACTTGAAATCATAGCTACATTCAAAAAGCATAGCAGTAGGACTTCAATGGTGCAATGGTATCAGATATCTGATCACATTATTCACAGAAAATGGAACTGACTCTGTCCTGGAAGTAATAGTAATTATGATAGAATGAAGTTATGTAAACAAATACGTAATCCTATATTGCCCTCTCAAAACTTCAACCTGGTCCTGGAAGTTCATCTATAAAGATGGCATCTACTGTGGCATAAAGTGACTGGGTAATAATGAGATGTGGACGCTGAGATGGATGTGTGGAGTAACAAGAAAGAACAAAATTAGGAAGCAGCACATCAGGGGGTCAGTGAAAACTGTGGGAACATCAAAGAAAGTAGCTGAGAAGAGATAGATTTGACATGATCATCTGCTACAGAGAGAGGGGGAAAATGTGGTGAAGTGAGTGATGGAGATGGGACTGCCAGGAAGGAGAAGAGGAAGGCCAAAAACCATGCAGTGGGGTGAGGCTTGAACATGGCAGGACTGGAAGAGGAATGGGTGACTGACAAGAGGTGATAGAGATGATGATCAACCAGCATTGCGGCAATCCCAAGTAAAATGGGAGAAACCAAAATAATAAAATTCCTGTTCCATTCCTTTGACATTTACAGCTGGTTTGGCAAACTCCATTCCCAAGACTAATCACTTACATGCAATTGTAAAATACTAAAGTTTGATTTCACAGGACATAATTCCCAAGTTTCATTTTCCAAAAACATTCGTAGTTCTTCAAGGCGTATTCTATAAAAAGAGATAAAATAGTTCATTAATATGTTAATTATAATAGTCGTATTTTACATGAACATGTTTTAGGATGGTAAACTCACTTGGGTTTATAAATTTATTTCTCTTCCCTCGATCTACTTACTTTACATCAGTACATTTACGGTAAGTAAGTGGATTTCTTCACGCATCTCAGTACTCAAGCTATAGAACATCCTGAAGTGGTTGTTACAGTAAACTTAAACTTTCCTTCCATGAGATCATCAAGATTCATTTCTTCAAAATCTACTAGCATTAGGTATTTTGAAACTATACAAAAGTTCATTTGTTTTCAAGGGAACGGGAACAATTATGAATGTAGCATAAGGTGCTTCTTTTGGCCAAGCCCAAATGCAGAGGGCGACAGCGGGTGGGGGCGAAGCAGGGAAGGTGTACAGAACAAGTACAGAGTAGACAAAATAGTTTTCTATTCAAAATGACAATAATAAAAATCCTTTTGACCAATAAGCTTGTCACTAAAAACCAACAGAAAAGAAATACAGCTCCGAAAGCCATAGCCACAGGTTTGTTCCAGTAGCAGTTTGTACCTAAACTGTACCCAATACTAAAAGATCAAATCGAAGTGCAGCAGTCTCTGACATTCAGCTGCGTGCAATTTAGTTTCATGTGTCCGTTCAGACACTTCAAGCATGGCCATCTAAAAAGCAATATGGGAAATATAATTATTGTGCTATTCAAGCACCAAATAGGAGAGTATAAAAGTCGGTTAGCTCAGTTGGCTGGATGGCTGGTTTGTGATGTAAAGGGGAGAGCAGTCTATGGCCATTTGGGACATTGGCAACTTTACCGAGGATAGTATTCATTTTTCCTATGCATGACATCAAATTTTCAGGGATCTTTGGATGTGAGACCCCAGAAAACAACCTTTATTTACAATTGTGTTTTAGCTTCATCACGTTATACATAAGCCCGGTGCTGCTTCTGGCATGCTCTCCTATACTCTTGAACAAAGATTGGTCCCTTGGCTTGGTGGCAATGATAAGAGGTATGGTGGGCCACAAGACTGTGGTTGAATACAATTATGCTGCTGCTGATGGCCCTCACTGCCTTGTGGATGCCCAGTTTTGAGCTGAGAAATCTGTTCTGAATCTATCCCACACCAACTCACTGGAAGTTTTTTGTTATATTGTTGACATTTTTGATCAGATTTCTTCCCCACTCTCGGCAGCAAAGTCATGGAGCAAAGAAGTTGTGGAGAATGACAAACATTTGAATTCAGTTTAACAAATCTGGAAATAAGAAGCTCCCATCGGCATAAGTAACCATGAATCTATATTTCAGAGCCTATAATAAAATTATGCATGTTTATACTGGCAAGACGCTATTTGAGGGATGAAGTGCATAAAATGTTAATGCATTCTAATAAAAATGGAAAACCTTTACCTGTGATAGCTTTTGAAATAATTCACACTTTGTTTCCGAATAGACTCTTGCAACACCTCTGATTTACTGCCACAAAATTCTTCACCAACTTGCATTAGTCTGGTTTGCAAATAAATAACATTGATGTTTGAAATAAATTTTGTACACACAAAATGTTGAATTAAAATGTAGTGCCACTTCTGTTTGAGTATTGCCTCAACATACCTGCTAATAATGTCCAGTACAAAAATAAAGTCATCATACTTGAAGCTGGATAAATCTGTTCCAAGCAAATATGTTTTTGCTTTCAACTGAACATCCTATTAACCAAGAATATAACAGTCAGTAACAATGTAAGAAAGTAGTTTATTTATTAGTCGCAAGTTGGCTTACATCAACACTACACTGAAGTTACTGTGAAAGTCCCCTAGTCGCCACACTCCGGCACCTGTTCAGGTACACTGAGGGAGAATCTAGCATGGCCAATGCACCTAACCAGCACATCTTTTGGACTGTGGGAGGAAACTGGAACACGCGGAGGAAACCCAAGAAGACATGGGGAGAACGTGCAGACTCCGCACAAACAGTGACCCAAGCCTGGAATTGAACCTGGGTCCCTGGCATTGTGAGGCAGTAGTGCTAACCACTGTGCCACTGTACCACCCATGAACTCATATTAAACTCATTAAATATTAGGCTTATAATTCTGAGATTAAAGTCAAAGCTGTAGAACTCAATTAAATTTCATTACTTGTAGAAGGACATGAGATTTTGAGTTAGGTTGGTGGTCATAGCAACATTGATTAGACATACGTGTTTTACAAATCCTACAGCTAGGACCAAAAACAACTGCATGGTACCAGCATTACACTCATATTCAGATCTCCACAAGAGATTGTGTTTCAGGAACTTTATTTAGCTATTACAGCAAAGCCTCTATTGTGGATCAAGAATGTGTCTATCTTTGCTTTGAATACGTTCAATGATTCAGCCTCTTAGGTGATCTGGGTAGAGAATTCCCGTAGATTAACAACCCCAAGCAAAGAAATTCCTAATCTCTTAACTGGGAGATTCCTTACTCTGAAACTAGTTTTAGATTTCCCCACAAGGGGAAACATCCTTTCAGAATCTATCTCGTCAAACTCTCCAGAATCTTTTATGTTTCAATAAGATCACCACTTATTCTTCTAAACTCCAATCAGTAAATATCTAATCTGCTCAACCTTTCCTCACAAAACAATCCCTTCAACCGTGGAATCAACCTAGTGAACTGCCTCCAAGACAAACATATCCATTCTTTATTGAAACGACCAAAAGTACATGCAGTACTCTCGGTGTATACAGTTATAGTAAGACTTCATTTTGAAGACTTCATTTTGAAGTATATCAAGACTTCCTTGATTTTACACTCCAATACTTCTGCAATAAAAGTCAATGTTGTATTTGCTTCCAAATTAATGTACGAGGATTCCCAGAACCCTATATACCACAGCATTCAGAAGTCCTTCGCCCACAAGGGGCAGCACGGTGACACAATGGTTAGCACTGTTGCTTCACAGTGCCAGGGGCCTGGGTTCGATTCTCGGCTTGGGTCACTGTCTGTGCGGAGTCTGCACATTCTCCCCATGTCTGCATGGATTTCCTCCAGGTGCTCCGGTTCCCTCCCACAGTCCAAAAGATGTGCTGTTTAGGTGCATTGACCATGCTAAATTCTCTCTCAGTGAACCCGAACAGGTGCCGAAGTGTGGCGACTAGGGGATTTTCACAGTAACTTCACTGCAGTGTTAATGTAAGCCTACTTGTGACACTAATAAATAAACAAACTCAATGAAACATTCTTCTCTTTTATTCTTCCTACCAAAGTGGGCAATCTCACATTTTCCCACAATATATTTTATCTGCTAAATTTTTGTCACTCACTTAACCTCTGCATCCTTTGCAGATTCTGGGTGTCCTCCTCAGAACTTGCTTTCCTGCCCATCTTTGTATCATTCGCAAACTTGGCTACAATACACTCTACACTGTCCGTTCCAAGTCACTAACATAGATTGTAAATAGTAGAGGCCTCAGCACTGATCTCTGTAGCACCCCACTAGTTACAGCTTTCCAATCTGAAAATAATCCATTTGTCCCAACTCTCTCTTCCTTTTCGCTTGTCATTCCTCTATCCATACTAATGTATCATTCCCAACACCATGAGCTATTGAGTAGTAACCTTTTTGGAAATCCAAATACTCTAAAACTACTGGTTCCCCTTTATCCACGCTGCCTGTTATGTCCTCATAGAACTCTAATAAATTTGTCAAACATGATTTTCCTTCCAAAAATCTATCTCGGCTCTGCTTGATTGCATTATGATTTTCCAAAGGTCCAGCTACTACTTCCTTAATAATGGATTCCAGCATTTTTCTAATGACACATGTTACGCTACCTGGCCTATATTTTCTTGCTTCCTATCTTGAAAATGGCCATTTGTGGTTTACTAATCTGCTGGGACCTTTCCAAAATCCAGGGAATTTTGCAAGATGCAACCTATGCATCCACTATCTTTTAAGACCCTAGGATGCAGATCATCAAGTTTAAGGGTTTGTCAGCCATTCGTTTTATAGATTTCCTCATACTTTTTCTCTAGCGATCATGATTGTTTAAAGTTCCTCCCTTGCTTTTACAGTTTGATTTTCTACTATCATTGGGACTATCTTAGTGTATTTTACTGTGACGACTGATACAAAATATTTGTTCAAGATCTTTGCCATTGCCTTGCTTTCTATTGGTAATTCCCCAGTCTCATCTTCTGAGGAACCAACTTTCGCTAATCTCTTCCTCCCTCCATACTTGGGGAAGCTCTTAATATAGGTTTTTATATTTCTTGCTAATTTATTCTCTGTGGCAAAAATCATGAATACCCTGAGCCAGGCACCACAACACCGGCAGCAAGTGTTGAAAAAAATGTAATGACCTTACTAAGATGGTCAAGGTAAGTGAATGCATCAGTACATCATATCCCTCATCCACTTCACTACATACCTCTCACAGTACTCAATGCACCATTGCACCATCAGTTATCCAGCACCACTCCCAGACATTCAGAACTCACCTAACATCCTTATAACTACACCTCACCTGCACACACCTACCATTCATGCCAGCTGTGCATGTTCATGATTCATGTAAATTAACCAAAAGTGGTTCACAGAGACCAAGTTTCAGGTCCACTGACCACAGACATGAGCGCTAATAACAAAGGTCATCTCAAGCTAACTTTTCTTGAGCCTCTGCAGTTCTTGTCTTAAAAGTCACCATGTTTTTGCACTCAAGCTTATTGTTGCGGCTATATGGATTGGTGCTGGCTGAACATTTCCTCGCTCATAAGAACATAAGAAATAGGAGCAGGAGTAGGCCATCTAGCCCCTTGAGCCTGCCCCGCCATTCAATAAGATCATGGCTGATCTGACGTGGATCAGTACCACTTACCCGCCTGATCCCCATAACCCTTAATTCCCTTACCGATCAGGAATCCATCCATCCGCGCTTTAAACATATTCAGCGAGGTAGCCTCCACCACCTCAGTGGGCAGAGAATTCCAGAGATTCACCACCCTCTGGGAGAAGAAGTTCCTCCTCAACTCTGTCTTAAATCGACCCCCCTTTATTTTGAGGCTGTGTCCTCTAGTTTTAACTTCCTTACTAAGTGGAAAGAATCTCTCCGCCTCCACCCTATCCAGCCCCCGCATTATCTTATAAGTCTCCATAAGATCCCCCCCTCATCCTTCTAAACTCCAACGAGTACAAACCCAATCTCCTCAGCCTCTCCTCATAATCCAAACCCCTCATCTCCGGTATCAACCTGGTGAACCTCCTCTGCACTCCCTCCAATGCCAATATATCCTTCCTCATATAAGGGGACCAATACTGCACACAGTATACCAGCTGCGACCTCACCAATGCCCTGTACAGGTGCATCAAGACATCCCTGCTTTTATATTCTATCCCCCTCGCGATATAGGCCAACATCCCATTTGCCTTCTTGATCGCCTGTTGTACCTGCAGACTGGGCTTTTGCGTCTCATGCACAAGGACCCCCAGGTCCCTTTGCACGGTAGCATGTTTTAATTTGTTTCCATTGAGATAGTAATCCCATTTGTTATTATTTCCTCCAAAGTGTATAACCTCGCATTTATCAACGTTATACTCCATTTGCCATATCCTCGCCCACTCACTCAGCCTGTCCAAATCTCTCTGCAGATCTTCTCCGTCCTCCACACGATTCACTTTTCCACTTATCTTTGTGTCGTCTGCAAACTTCGTTACCCTACACTCCGTCCCCTCCTCCAGATCATCTATATAAATGGTAAATAGTTGCGGCCCGAGTACCGATCCCTGCGGCACGCCACTAGTTACCTTCCTCCAACCGGAAAGACACACATTTATTCCGACTCTTTGCTTCCTGCCGGATAGCCAGTCCCCAATCCACTTTAACACACTACCCCCAACTCCGTGTGCCCTAATCTTCTTCAGCAGCCTTTTATGGGGCACCTTATCAAACGCCTTTTGGAAATCCAAAAACACCGCATCCACCGGTTCTCCTCCATCAACCGCCCTAGTCACATCTTCATAAAAATCCAACATGTTCGTCAAGCACGACTTTCCCCTCATGAATCCATGCTGCGTGTTCCCTTCTCCAACAATGTACCAAAAACAGATTTACTCAATTACTATTCTTGGTATTTTATGCATGTAAAAATAGTGCTAATGTGTCCACGAGTCACTACGTTTCAAAATAGCTAATTATATGTTAAAGGCTTCATGAACTTGAATGCTTAGAAAACAGGAGAAACGCCTTTCTAATTTTTTGTATTTGTCCCTCACATGAATGAATGAAAAATAACAAAGGTACATGGGCACTCTCTAGGTCCAATCATGTCAAATGACCATTCCTGGAAAAATTATGCTTAAGTTGATATGGAGATCTACAAGTAAATCAGATGGCCTGTAGACAAAGATCCAAATACAGTCATAATTATGCAGAGCAAATGCACATTTACTTGTAATATTTAGTAATAGTATTATATTTCTCTGCAATCCTACATTTAAGATCTATATAAAAAGCAATTTTGTAGCAAAGGGAATACACATGAAAACTTATGTTGTTAAATCCATAAAGCAATTTGTGCTTCATTAGAAGATGCAGTCAAGAAGAATCCTATAACAAAGCATTCTACTTTGTTTTTAAATGCCATTCACCAAGTCGGGCACAAACCTGCCAGATGCGAGAAAGGCCATGTTCCAGTTTCTTTTTCACATAGCTTCGATTAAAGTTGGCATCATCCGAGGAAATCACATTTCGGCCATCTGCATTGAAAAACATAATAGCTTTGTGAAACTGGATTTTATTAATATACTAATTATATAGTTCTTAATTTCTTCATCCTTTTCAAAGGATATTGCTGTTGCCATGTGGCTGTTTATTCAGCCAACCATTGATTTTCTCAGTGCTATGCTAATGTTTTCTGTACTTACAACACTTGGAAGCCTACCGCATGCACACAATTTTCACCGAGTTGTGAAAATACCCAATAAACATCCCATAAAAGCACATAAGTATCTTTGGTTAAATGGGTAGCAAACAGATGGCAAAAGATTAGCAACTATAATTTACAGCAGTTATCTATCCATCCAAATGTTTACAAAGAGATTTTAAAAGTCACATTGGTCCCAGAGGTAGCAGTCTAATAAGATATTCTATATTTGGTACGTGGTAAGGAAAGGTGACATAATGTCAGTCTCGAACAATTAAAAGGGTATAATTTTGTTGTGAGGATATCTCAAATGGCCCGCATATCCTTCCAATTGAGTGGGGAAACAAAAAAGCCAATTGCTTATGCCTCAGCGACCAGTGACCCTGTGGAAAAAGCCACAGGCACAGACAGTTAAGTGGTTCTACTACCAACAAATCAGCTCTCACTACCTCCACAAGTCAAGTAGAGGTGCACCATTGAGTCAGGGAATGCAGCAGTGGAAATGGAGATCTGCCACCAGTTTTTAATTCAAACAATAAGACCATGCCAACATTATGCACACCCCAAGAACAAATCAAAAAGCAAATTAAGCAGTTTGCCAATCATCCATTGCTCCATCTCCAACTAATATATTGATTCTTTCCCCCTTCCTTCCTATTCATCTCAATGATTTCCAACCTTATCAACTTATCTGTTCAGAGTTCAGTCTTCAGTTTTGTTGAGGGTTTACAAATCTGAAATGCTATGTGCTGTCTTTTCTCTTTACAGATGCTGAGTGAGTTACTGTGTATTTCGAGAAGTTATTTGTTTTTATTTCTATGCCTTCATTCTGTATTTTGGAAGAACGCAAATACTTCTGCCACTGGATTCCGCCTACCCACCATCAGTGACACTGGATGCTTTTATTGTGTAGTATAATCTTATTCAATCCACATATTCAACACAGTGCTACAGTGTTCCCAAAACAAAGCTACATTCCCCAACGCAACATTTTCATTCCCTAGGCCTTTTCAAGCACCACACAGTCCATGTCAAGTCAGAGGCTCATATTTCCTGATCATGCGTGAAGAAATCTGAATTACATGTACAGTAGGAGTTGTTAGCATTCGCACTTCTGACTCAGAAGACTCGGAGTTCCAGTTACACTTTACAGCATGAATACAAAACTCAAGGTTGACACTCCAGTACAGCACGGAGGAAGAACAGCACTGTCGGAGATGCTGTCTTTCAGAAGAGATGTTAAACCTGGGCCTATCTGCCTGTTTACCTGATTGGAAAAGGTCCCAGTGCACTAGTCAAGAAGATGAATCAGCCCCGGTGTCAGAGCGAATATTTATCCTTCAACTAACGTAAGTAAAAATAAATCTGGTCAATATCACATTGCTGTTTGTGGGAGTTTGCTGTGCATCAGTTAGCTGTTTCCTACATTACAACTATGTCTGCACTTCAAAAATATATTACTTGCTGTAAAGCACTTGGACGCATCCCGTGGTCATGATTAGCACTTAAATACAAGTCTTTCTTATTCTTAATTTGCTATGAGTTGGAAACAGGCAGCCTACATACAAAAGTGACAATAATGTATTGCTCCAAATAACTCAAATAGATATAGTACCAATGAAAATCCCTAAGTATCCAATGATCTCAACAATGAATAGTGAGGAGATCTAAAATCAACCAAATTAAATTTGAAGCATTATTTTGCAATATTCAAAGGGAAAAGGTTAGTGACTGACATTTTACTGGAACCCACTTATTTTACAGTTGGATTGCACAACATTCATTTGTCTAACCACAATAAAGCCTGTTATCATAAAAGAAATAACTTGCTTTTATATGATGCCTTGCATAACTTCAGCATGTCCACAAAAAGCTTCTTAAATACTTAACTGGTTGGGAAATGTCGTCACTATTGCAATGTAGGAAAACATGCCAGCAAAGAAGTGTAGATTAAGTTCACATAAAACAGCAATGACATAAATGGTTAGATACAGTGGAGCCCCGTTGTAACACGATGGTTGGGGTCCATAAAATGTTATTGCGAATGTTATCGGGGTCGCGCTAAATCACTAAACCGGAAAAAGTAAAAAAAAAGGGTCCAATGATTCATCGCGTCATATCCGATTTCGTGCTAAATCGGGGCACGTTACAACGGGGCTCCACTGTAATTTGTTTTAACAATGCTGATCAAAGGATAAATGTTGTCCAATTAATAGTAGAAATTCTCTGCTCATCTTTAAATGATGCAATGAGATCTTTTAGATATATTTGAACAGGCAGGCTCAGCTTAATGTTTCATCTAAATGCCAATACTTCCAACAGTGTCAGATGTGAGATCAAGTAAGACATCATCACTTCTCGGCCTTTTGGCTAAGATTAAGTGTAATTTTGGCATCCTGCACTTGGTTGAAGTCATGAGGTTACACTGAGGCTTCATTTGAAGCAATGTTTTCAAGTGGCATCTAGGCCTTTTGGCAAGATGCAAATGAGATCAAGCTTGGAGGAGGTGCAATGCCTGCTCCAATCAGCTTGGATCATGTAGATCAAGCCCAAAACAGGAAGTGGGAAGCCTGTCTTGTCAGCTTAGATCTTGAATGTCTCATTTGCTGAGACTTGGAATTGTACTTTGATTGGATTAAATTGGATTTGAACAAAATCATGAAACATAGGCAAGCATGCAAGTGAAGGAGGAAATTTTCCAGAAAACCATATTTGCATCATCAAACATATTTACATATTGGACTAATTGGCACCACTCATAACGGGCCAACAATGCAGAGGGGCACCCCCGGATGGATATTCGATCGGGTCCCCCCCTGCACAGCTGAGAGACTCACGAATTTCAGAAACTACGGAAGATCCCTAATCTGCCTAGCAACAGCGCAGCTGCATTTTAAACTGGCCAAGGCAGACATAAAAATCTGATAAACTAAGAGATAAGGATAAAAGGTTAAGAATGAAATACCCCAGACACCCAACAGGACAGGATGACATTAACACTCAATCTCACAAGCAGGAAACACAGACACGGAACAATAGGATCAATTCAAATAAGAGGACACATAGAGATGGTAATGGGAAACGCATTTAGACACCGGGGCAGGACCAAGTAATCCCATTAACACGAACACACACCATACAAATGCTAATCCATGAAACTTCCTAGGGACTTTTGAAACTGACAGACCACTTTATACATTGTGTAAAAAAAGGCATAATCAAATGTTCCCGCGCGAATTTTGGATCCCTATAAAGATCCAGAGCTGATGTGATTTAATTGAGATCAACGTGGCCAAGCCACTGTTTCTGAGCTGGCTACGGGGGTCTCCCTGGGATCCCAGTAATTGTACAATAAAGACACGCTTTGAACCTTGATTTGCGACTCAACTTCTATTCTGCACTGGTAAGGGATATTTCCCTACAACACAAGAATGGGGTGAATGTGTCATTTCTGGCCATCACTAAAGTAGTAAAATGTTAATATGAACTTCGTTTTAGATTTTTTGCCTCCACTGTCTTGCGTTGTTATACAGAATTAAAAATACACTATTGTGTAAGTAAGAATCATTCATTGCTTGCCTCTGAGTTAATTTTAATGATATGTTTAAGTATTATTGGTGGTCAAAAGATGGCAATCGTCTTTGCAATCTTTTTCCACGTAACCACGTGACTTTAACTAAACCATATAAACTAAACCCGAGAGTTATTCAAAGGGAAAAAAAAGGTCTTGTGCTTTCTGCATACTGAGCACAGACATTTTATGCTAAAAGTCACATTGGACATCTGTTTACTGAATAGTGAAAAGGGGCTGCTGATTAAAATGGATTAAAACTTTTGTACATCCTGGCAACTGAATACAACCATTCAAGTACCTGGCTGCAAGTTATCTGCCTGTATTTTCTTGATGCTACTGATTTGCATGGAGCTAGGTACCCAAAAGAGGTGAAATGTGGGCAGCACGGTAGCACAGTGGTTAGCACTGCTGCTTCACAGCTCCAGAGACCTGGGTTCGATTCCCGGCTTGGGTCACTGTCTGTGTGGAGTTTGCACATTCTCCTCGTGTCTGCGTGGGTTTCCTCCGGGTGCTCCGGTTTCCTCCCACAGTCCAAAGATGTGCGGGTTAGGTTGATTGGCCATGCTAAAATTGCCCTTAGTGTCCTGAGATGCATAGGTTAGAGGGATTAGTGGGTAAAATATGTAGGGGTATGGGAGTAGGGCCTGGGTGGGATTGTGGTCGGTGCAGACTCGATGGGCCGAATGGCCTCTTTCTGTGCTGTAGGGTTTCTATGAAATATTTTAAAAGAGATTTTTAAAAAATTGTTCAATGCTCTCTTCTAATGTTTTTACTTTGCTTTTTCCACTGCATAATTAGAAATCACTTTGCATGCTGAATGTGACAGCTTGAATATTAACAAAGCTATCTATATTTGAACCTTCAGAAATCTCATGAATTTAACAGATTATTTTGTGATGCATCGCCTCTATACATTATTCACAAAGATTTGTTGATGTAATCATTCAAAACTGAAGAGCCAAGTGATCTAAAGGAAAAGCTGGTTCCATATGCCGTATTATAAGCTTAAACTGTGTACTTAAATTGTGCATTTCTGTTTTGTTCCCTACCAGAAGCTGGAGCAGATTCTTCATTGTCATGCTCTTCATGCCATGACATGGTCCGATAGTAACTCAGCATGACTTCCCACAGAGCTTTGCAAAGGTCAGACAGGCATGGAATGTAACTGTCTGGAGTAATGTGCTGTCAGAAAAAATAAAGTTGTGAAACTTCTAACAGAGCTAGTTAATTTGGAGACTTTGTTTATAAGATATGGCCTACTGTATATATATATAATATATATATATTTACTTAGTAAGCTAAAAGGGATTCTGTAAGTCCTATCCCACATCACAGTAATATTACCCTTTCATTTCATGAAATATGCTTACAGGACATTTACTCATGTTAATTCAAAGTCACTTAATGAGAATGACATTTAAACAAAAAAATATATAGGAAATGTAAATTAACTGCAGTGAACCACATGCAACTGGGTACAGAAGAAATCCTTGCATGATTTGAAAAAATGAAGTTCAAGCAGTATATTGTCATCTGAACCCAGAGACAATCGTTTCTTGTCACGATCAAAAACTACACACGGAAAATAACAACAATGAGTTAATAGATATGAAAGATAACTGTTGAGTATACTCAATTTCTGTTTAACACAAGGATATAACATACTTTAAATACATAATAAAAGGTAACGGATAGAATTTACACTTTGGGTGCAATCAGCAATTTAGGCACTTTTTTAAATTCTATTTTTTTACTCCAGTCTTAAAGTTACAAAGCCAATGCTCAGAATGGACAGGACAAACCCAAATCCATTCCTTGCTTGCTTCAAAACCCAATTTCAAATTGCAATTGAATCCAATTCAAGGTCCCCACAAGGGAGACAAACAAGACTCAAGCTGACAAGATGAGGCATTGCACCCCATCTTGGGCTTGATCTGACACTTGATCTTAGCCAAAAGGCCAAGAAGTGATTGCTAGTTTTAAAAAGTGCTTTTCTGCCCAGAGTTTCTGTTCAAGCTCATTTGCATATCAATAAATGCAAAAGCTTTCACGAAGCAACACAGTGTGGCATCCTGTCCAAGGCCTTGCCCACCCCACCATAAAATCGAGGGGTCAGGATGGGAGGCAACTCAGAGGGAATCTTGTCACTGCAATTTACCACTTGCCCAGCTGCCTAAAAAGCCCCCACAGCCTAAAAGGCTGTGGGGGAAGCATAAAATTCTGACTTGTGGGAACGTTTACACCAGCATTCACAATTGGACTCAACCACAACTCCTCAAGAATTAAGAGCACTGTATTAAACACTTTTAGCTATTTAGTTTCCATGTTAAGATTGGGTCTAATAACAAAAATACAAAATCCACTTCATTAAAATGATATAGCTGAACTAACAGATGGACACCATCTAAATGGAAGGTCTCCATTCCCAAGGGTCCATTCCCAGCCATCAAATTAGCTGAATTCCAATTTGTTTCAAAATAACCGAAGTCCCACTTTGCAGTGTGACTGGATGTTATTGGATTATTCAAAATGTTGCCAGCACAAAATCTGACTTTAAATAATCAGCTGACTGTCTATAATTAAGGATCTTGCATGTGACGGTAGTATCAATATTTCAAAATAATCATTTTGTCAAGATATCACTTGTCCAGAGACTAAAAAATGACTGGTAATTGCATGACTCTTGAAGATAGCCATTCTGATCCATTTAAATAGTCTATTCAATCAAACATGAAACATCACTAAACAAATGAAAAAATTAGATATCTCACAGGTGTGCAATGAACTATGTTTGGCGAATCCAGAAAGTTGCTTCAAACAGCACTCAGCATCTACAGCTTCCAAGAAAAATGGAATGGGAAGCACGGATACTGCAATTCACGCTAACAGAAAAACATAAACCCAAAATTATGACAACAGGAAAGTTTAAGGACAGGAAGTCTTCTTCTTTGGCGATCACTCACTAATGAGTATGATTATCCACCTAAGAAACTCACGTTATTGGACATGGGTTCTGTGAGTCCTTGCACGGTTGATGAGCCTGATCCTAGAGTCACAAACTGCACACTTGGCGGGCGTTTCCAGGTGGATTCGGTCCTTGGACTCTAAATCATTGGAATTCCTTTCTCAGGCTCCTTTTCCGGGCCTCCGCTTGTCATCAGGTGTCCTTGAAGAATGATGTTCCTTCAACCAGGAGGTTCCTCCAAATTGGTCTCTTCTGAGCAAGAGTCTCCCAGGCGTTAATGCCAATGTTGCATTTCTTGAAGTAAGCCTTCAGGGTGCATTTGAAGCACTTCCTTTGTTCTCCTCTTGTGCAGGAGCATTCCTTGAGCTGAGTATAGAAGATTTGTTTTGGCAATTAGGACTCTGACATCCTAAGTACATGGCCAGCCCAGCAGAGTTAGTTTCTGATGATCATGGCCTTGATGCTGGTACTCTTGGCTCCTTCAAGATGCCAGTCCTCCCAGCTGATGTGGAGAATCCATCTCAGACAGCATTGATGGTCACCCTCCAGAGTATTGAGAAGGTATCTGTACGTTGTTCAAGTTTCTGAGCCCTATTGAAGCGTTGAGAGGATAAAGCTAAAGTGAAACTAAAGGGCCTTCTGCGAGAAGTTGTTCGTGGTTCCTGTCCATGTTGCCCTTTCGACTCATGAGAAGTGCTCATGTGACTCAGGTTGCTATGGAAATTAGAGTTATCTAAGTAAAAAGCAAGCAGACAACTAATTAGGATTTTGAACCACAGCTGGTGCTCTGCTGCAGCTGGGCAGAAAACAAAGATACTCTCAAACATTGCTATGGCAGGAGATACAAATTGCTCCCAAGGAAAGACCTTCACTGGAAAAGTGGATGAGGAGAAGCAGCGAATTGCGCTGTGGAAAAGATAGTTTTATCAGAGCCAGCAAAACTGTTAACAGGTTGGATAAAAGTATCAGGATTGAGATGACTGGAGGGAGAGAGTTCCAAGCATGCCTTGTTGCCGATAACCGTATCTAGAAATTTCGGACGGAGTGGAGCAGATAATGAATGCCTTTGGACCTTTTGACATGGCATGGCAAGGAATAGTGAAACTCTGCTAAGAGCTGGGAGAACTGTGGGTCTGTCTTTGATGCTACATATGTGTTAGCAGTGATTGTGCGATCAATTTATTTTAAGTATCATTTGAGATTGTTTGGAAGTACCACAGCACAGTTTAGTCTTTGAAGCCTGGAATACAAGTATAATGCAGATACCTTATAGTTAAACGTAAACCCAAGCATAACAAACCCAAACAGGACAAAAACCACAGAAATTGCGACAATCAAGAAATATCTGCTTGACACAAAATTATTACGTATATATATATACACATGCACTTTGCATGAGTGATGATGTAATAGTAGTAGTGATCCATCTCATGGTCTTGCGCTTTCCTCTTCAGTTGGTCATAGGAGCCTCCCACTCCCAATTCCAAGTTGCCTAATGCAACCATCCTCATTTCCCTCTTGGTCTATATTCCTCTAATCTTCCTTCAATCAGCTTCTTCTTCAGCAAGTTCTCTAGAATATGGTCAATCTAACTTTGTCACCTTTTCTGCCATAAAATCTTTCATCCTCCATGACCTGACAGCTTTCTCATTCTTCTTGTATTCTCTCCAACTGACTCACTCCATTCTTCTCCATAAAAACATTTCACAACTTTCTAGTTTTCAGATGTCTGTTTTTTTCAAACTCCACATTTCAGCCGTGTACAAAAAGACACTCAAAAGTATAGTCACGGCACTTTTTCTTCTTAAGATCTCTACTTACTCCTATGTTGTGTATTTTTTTATGTTTGATGAATGCATGCTTTGTCATTGCTGTTCTAGCTGATTTCTTTATGGCAGTAACCATTTTCTGATCAGATGCTGCTGAGCAGCACAGTGGTTAGCAGTGCTGCCTCACTGCGCTAGGGACCTGGGTTCAATTCCAGCCCCGACTGGAATTGACTCTGTGGAGTTTGCACATTCTCCCGTGTCTGCGTGGGTTTCCTCCACACTCCAAAGATGTGTGGGTTAGGAGGATTGGCCATGCTAAATTGCCCTTTAGTATCAGGGGAATTAGCAGGGTAAATAGTTGGGATACGGGAATAGGGCTTGGGCGGGATTGTTGTTGGGACAGGCTCAATGGCCTGAAGAGCCTCCTTCTGCATTGCACTGTAGTGATTCTATGATTCTATGCTTCCCAGTTAATTAAATTGTGATACCCAGCTGTTCCCCATTTATCTTCACCTCTGCCCTTCCACCATTACTTCTTCCAATTTTCATAACTTTATTCATTCACCACTTCATTAATTCTATCCATCAATATTTTAGATTTTCTACTGTGCTAGCCACTAGGGCCTGCTTGTCTGAAAATCTCACTCCTCTCCTGATCGGTCTCTGTTTTCCTCTCTCTCTCCTCTCCCACTCCATCTCTCTCTCTCTTCTTTCCCACTCCGTCGACCTCTCCTCTCCCACTCTGCCCAGTTCTCTCTCTCTCCTCTTCCACTCCGCCTGTCTCTCCCTCTCTCCTCTCCCACTCCGCCTGTCTCTCCCTCTCTCATTCCGTCTGTCTCTCCCTCTCTCCTCTCTCACTCCGTCTGTCTGTCTCTTTCCTCTGCTATTCCATCTCTCTCTCTCCTCTCCCATTCCGTCTCTCTCTCTCTCTCCACTCCCACTCCGTCTGTCTCTCTCTCTCTCTCTCTCTCCTCTCTCACTACGACCATCTCTCTCTCTCTCTCTCCTTTCCCACTCGGTTGATATAAGATGGAATGATTTTTTTCTGGATGTTAATATTTTGTGTTTACAGTAAAAATTATAATTCTTAGAGGCACACAATGGAGTGGTTTAGGAACTATTATGGTGACTCAATCTCTAACAAATATTTTCATTTCAGTATCGTTGAGTAAAAGAAATAGAAAATTTGTGATAAAATAGATGAGGAATAATTTACACAATATGATCAGTGCGATGACAACAATGCAAGACAGAAAGCAAGTCAAACCATTTTTTATTTTACAACAGGGACTTCCTAAGACCCAATAGCAAGCAACCCTTATGTTCCGAGCAAAGGACTTAGGGCACCATCTACTTCGAGCAATACTCATATCCCATAAGAGAATTTTTAAAAAATCTCCTCCACCAATTTCTCTCTCTCACCTTTCTGCCAAGTCAAAACTGTTTCACATCCCTCCATTTCAACAGGGTTTTCTAACAATACTTTCTCTCTCCACTGCCTCATGCCTTTCTTCATGGACAATGCCACAGAATATAAAATTCATCTGATTTTTTGTAAAATTCATACGGTTTAGTTAATATTAAACTCAATACCAAAACACTGGACTCTCGATTTACATTTAAAAACTTCCTGATTTCATACAACTGAAAGACCTGTAGGGATTCTATTTGTGCTGGTTAGCCACATATTACATAAATACATTAGACAGAAGCACAACATAATTAAGTCCTTGCAGGTCTCAATGTCATCATGGTATGATGCCAAAAATATGAATTGGCATTACAGTGAAAAGGTCATTTTAAATCAAACTCTTAAAACTATTAACTCAGATAATGTATCACAACAGAAAATGCTGAAAAATCTCAGGTAGTCTGACAGCATCTGTGGGGAGAGAACAGAGCTAACGCTCGAGTCTGGATGATCCTTCATCAGGTCATCCAGACTCAAAACATTAGCTCGGTTCTCTCTCCACAAATGCTGTCAGACCTGCTGAGATTTTCCAGCATTTTCCATTTTTGTTTCAGATTCCAGAATCTCCAGTAATTGCTTTTAACTCAGATATTGTGTTGTTACTAACGGTTATTAATAGTTGTGTAATCTGACTGCACATACTTTCACTATCTGCCAATTTAAACCAACTTTCTGCCTATACCAATCATTACCTACTACAAGTATCTGGGGAGTGAAAAATGAACACAACAACATAACTGGCATTTGACATTTTTTCATGCTGCAACCCTTGGCATTTCCAGTATTGCAACTGAACACAGATTTAAAGGGAAAAAGGAACAATCTTTCTGACATGGGTCTTCAATTTAATCGTGCTTCAGAAAATTTAAAAAAACAATACCTTAATTAGTAATATTTTTATTCTAAACAGTATTGAATGGCCAGTTCAATGAGGATAGGAACTCAGAGCCCGTTGAAATTATTCTGGGGAAAAGATGCACTACTTCTAGGTACCCAGCATGAAGTTGGTAATCTGGCTGTTCAGCTGTACAATTTTCCAATGCAACAAGATACAAATTGGCAAAACTTGCATTTAAAACATAGAAAAACGTATAAAAATCTAAGGCACAAAAGGAGGCCATATAACCCATCTTGCTGGTGTCAACCAAAAAAGATTTATCCAGCCTCATCTTACTTTACAGTTCTTGAACTATAGTCTTGGATGTGCACTTGAAGTATTGTAATGACCACATACTTTTTAAAAAATGATTAGGTTTCCTCGAATTACTGCCCCAACTACCCTTTCAGGCCACCTGGTCCAGACTCCCACAACTCATTGGGCAAAAAAAAATTACTCACACCCTTCTAACCGTTCTATCAATTGCTTTAAAATTTATACCACTTGATGCCAAGGGCAGTAGGTGCTTCCAATCCACCCTATCTAGGCCACTCATAATTTTATACCCCAAAATTAAACCTCCTCTTTACCACTCCTGTTCCAAAGAAAACAAACCTAACCTATCCAATCTTTCCTCATAGCTGAAGCTCCCCCCATTCCTATCGGTCTTTTCTGTAGACTCCTGAATGTTACATCTTGCCTGTAATGCTGTGACAAGAACTGTATGCTGTACCCTAGTTGGAGCCTCATTAGTTTCTTTTATACACTGTTCCAGCATAACCTCCCTATTCAATGCCTCAGCCAGTAAAATATCCCATATAACTTCTACTTGTCCTTCAAAGACCTGTGGCTATGCACTTCAAAGACCCTGTTTCTCTACAATTATTAGTATCCTACTATTTATTGTTTACTCCTTTACAATGTTTGTCTTCCCAACTGCATGTAGATGAGAAAGAAGAGGGGGGATAGATTCAAGGGAGACAACAGAGATAACAGTGGGATAGGAAGATAAATCATTGTACATGATTCTCTGACTTCAACTACATTCAAAACACTGGAACATGTGAGTGCAGTCCCATTCGGCTGGGATAAGAAATAAAACCATTTTGCACAGGAAATATAAATGGAAGTAAGGTGCAATCTGATGAACAGAATAGCACAACATGAATTCTCACTCGATTTGTCTCTCATGCCCAACTTCAACTGACAACAAAAAAAACTGGAAAAGACACAAGAAACCCAATTCATTCAACCACTTACACAGCAAAACTGGTTAATGAATAAATTGTCATCTTACCATTTCAGGATATCATAAAGAGAGAATGGAGGAAACTTCAAATTATACAATGGAACTAAATCACAAACTTTCCTCAGGTCTTGATTGAATAAGTATATTCCTTTTAGCGTTAAAAGATATTAAAAGATGGATTTGTCAAAAAGCTATTAAAAATATTAAAATCTGTAAATGTGAAATGAGCACAGTCTAACCATTACTTGTGTTAGAAATATATTCAGTATTAATTCTGTTGTTCTATGCTTAAATTTGTGCTTAAAAGCATATAATACATATAAATAACACTGTGGTTCTCGAAGGATAGTCACACTGAATAAGTTAAGAAAATACATACCGTGCAAAGATCTTTATATTGGAGCTTCTGAAACTTGGTGTCCGAATTTCCTGCACACAACTCCACGTATCCAAGGACAACCTGGAACACTGTGTTGTGGATCGCCTGAGTGAAGTGCATGTGTAGCTGGTCCATTGCAGTCTATGGAACATTTTTTTTAAAAAAAGGTTTTGAAATGCATATTGCAATAGCAACAAATTAACCATTTGAATAGGAATTAACTTCTGAGGAAAGTTTTATTTAATCTTTTCAACTCAATGAGAAAATCTTTTCTTTCAAGTCAATCGGATAGTATTCTGATGACAGAAGGTTGTCCCGCGAATTCTAAATTAGTAGCAGAATCAGCAATTTGAGCAAACCAGCAAATTGAGAAACAAAACCATCTCCTATTAAAAAGAAATCCAGTTCAAAAACAAAAGCAAGACACTTCACAAGGTGTGAATTTTTGTCCTAAGCTGCTCTCATGTGCAGGCTATTAGACCATTAGAGCTGGATTCCAACAAATAACTTGTCCATCCCACAAGCTACAGTGGACCTATCAGGTGGATTGGGATCCTTTCCATTTGTTTCTATTTAATCTTACTTTGGAGGTCTTGAGCATGAAGCTTGGTTTTCCAAGTATGTCAGGCACACAGCTAATCAAAATTGCCATGCAACCACATTCCTAATAACAATGTTAAGACCCAAAAACATTTGGCTACATATTTTATATCCATGATCAGAGATGCAAGGGAAGCTTTGTTGGGAGATTGCTCTGGATACAAATCAACAAAAGTAATATTATTGGATCTGAGGGATGGCAGGCAGGTTACTGTTCGTGATCCCAGGCCTGAATAAATTCACACTAGGCTGTTAAGTCTGTAATGACTGTTCAGTCATTGTATTGACTCAAAGGCTTTCAAGAGAAATAATTGAATTCACTCAAGTTCCAAGCAAGCACAAAATCAGCCATAATTCATTATTAAAAGGAAGTCATGTTAATAAGGCCATAGGAAGACTGATATGAGAAATGGAAATGGTCATTGTTCTCTCTGTTTGTATTTCCATTGCACTTGAAGTTCTTGAAAATATTACACTTGCATTGCCAATTGGCAAAACGTTTGATTTACGGGAAACACCTCTCACTCTCATATACAGTTAAATTGCTCTCCTCCTGTCCTTAGATATTTTTAATTGCCATCATTCTTGCCTATATAACATACTATTTGAAGTATAACTTTGAACAGAAGATCAGAAAATTGTGCTCCATTCTCAGCAAATTGAGGAACTTGACACTGTTGACTATACCATCCTTCTCTAATGACTCTTGACTGTCATGCCACTAGGTAGGACTGCTCTCACCTGGTTCCATTCTTAGCTATCCAATCCAGTCAAAGATTCACTTGCAATAGTTTCCCTTCCTGTTCCTGCAGTTCTCCGGTGTTGCCCAAGGATTATTGGTTCCTCTCCCGTTTCTTCATCTACATGTTGCCTCCCAGCAACATTATCCCAAAACAGAGTTAGTTTTCAAGTATACACTGATGACACCCAGCTCTACCTCACCAGCACCTTTCTTGGCACCTCCAATGTTGCTAAACTAGCAGACTCCTTGCCCACCATCCAGTACGAGATAAGAAGACATTTCCTCCAATTAATGATTTGGATGAGAATATAGGGGACATGATTAGTAAGTTTGCAGGTGACACCAAGATTGGTGGCACAGGGGACAGTGAAGAAAGTTATCTCCAATTGCAACGGGATCTTGATCAATTGGGCCAGTGGGCTGACGAATGGCAGATAAAGTTTAAGTTAGACAAATGCGAGGTGATGCATTTTGGTAGATTGAACCAGGGCAGGACTTACTCAGTTAATGGTAGGGCGTTGGGGAGAGTTACAGAACAAAGAGATCTAGGGGTACATGTTCATAGCTCCTTGAAAGTGGAGTCACAGGTGGACAGAGTGGTGAAGAAGGCATTCGGCATGCTTGGTTTCATCGGTCAGAACATTGAATACAGGAGTTGGGACGTCTTGTTGAAATTGTACAAGACATTGGTAAGGCCACACTTGGAATACTGTGTGCAATTCTCGTCATCCTATTATAGAAAGGATATTATTAAACTAGAAAGAGTGCAGAAAAGATTTACTAGGATGCTACCGGGACTTGATGGATTGAGTTATAAAGGAGAGGCTGAATAGACTGGGACTTTTCTCTCTGGAGCGTAGGAGGCTGAGGGGTGACCTTATAGAGGTCTATAAAATAATGAGGGGCATAGATGAGGTAGATAGTCAATATCTTTTCCCAAAGGTAGGGGAGTCTAAAACTAGAGAGCATAGGGTTAAGATGAGAGGGGAGAGATACAAAAGTGTCCAGAGGGGCAATTTTTTCACACAGAGGGTGGTGAGTGTCTGGAACAAGCTGCCAGAGGTAATAGTAGAGGCGGGTACAATTTTATCTTTTAAAAAGCATTTAGATAGTTACATGGGTGCGATGGGTATAGAAGGATATGGGCCAAATGTGGACAATTGGGATTAGCTTAGGGGTTTTAAAAAAAAAGGGCGGCATGGACAAGTTGGGCCGAAGGGCCTGTTTCGATGCTGTAAACCTCTATGACTCTAAATACTGGCAGACTGAAATCTTTGTTTTCTGTGCCTTCTTCATTCTTTGCTCAACTGCAGGCAATCCAAATTTAATTAACTCTCCTGCACTCTGGAACCGGTCATTATTCACTCTCGACTGTCCTCCTTCACTGCCTCTTGATTGATCCTACACAGGTCCCAATAGATGTTGAGAAGGATCCAGACACAAAGGTTGCGATCCAAGGCCACCTTCCATTTCCAATGTGAAGGCTCTGTAGCATGTTGCACGCTTCAAATCATCATGAAAAATTCGTAGTCAGCCAGATTAACATGCTTTTGGAAACTCAGGAATCATACAGTCAGCTCCTCAGAGAACTAAGTTCCAACAAATGGGGTGCAGTTTGTTCTTGTGGCCTTCTGCCTTTGGTTCTCTACCACTTCCTCCAATATGGTATAAAGCAGGTGTAGAACTATTAAACTCTATTTTACTTTAAAAAACCCTGTAAAATGTCTTGAGACTTCAATTTTCTGCATATCAGTAGATGTGCGCTTGCTTCACATGACCAGATGCCTGTGCACCTGAAAATGTTGCTGCTTTTTTGAATAACCCACAACCAAATTGTAACTGAGGAATCTTCACTTTTGAGAGTTGGGGTGTGGCCAATTTTGCGGGTAGAAATTTGTCAAAGCAAAGTATTTGATGAGGAGATGTGAAAGATCATGGGAACTTGGGTGCATTGAGGTTATACACTTAACTCATAATTGGTTTGTGCCAAGATTGAACACCTATTTGGGTACAAATGTGAATGGAACTCTAGACTCTTATCTGGTAGAGGTGCAGAAAGCAGGTGACCACCAAAGCAGATAGTTGTAAAACTTCATTGGTTCGCTGATGTCTGTTAGGGAAAGGAATTTGCCAATCTTACCCATGTGACTCCAAACCCATATCAGTGTGATTGACTCTGAAGCACCTGGAAAGCCCCTCAGGTCAAGGGTAGTATGGGATGGACAACAAATACCAGCCTTGCCAACAACACACACATCCAAAGAAAAAATAAAAGGTAAATGGCATAAAGTCAAAGGATAAAGGACCTTGTTTTAAAAGAAAATACAAACACTACAACATTTAAATGTATTTACCTGTGTTTTTCCCAGCAATCTGTACGCAAGTTGAACCTTAGTATAATGTCCAACTTCAAAGTGCTTGCAGGTTTTTGACAGTGCCACATCCAATTGTTCCTAGATTTAAAAAAGTAATATTGAAATACAATGACATATAGAACAGCAACATTTCTACATCAGTGAATAATTGTATTTTCAGTTAGGTAGTTCAAAGACAGCTGGATAGAGATCACATTGTAGTTTTCAATTGCCTTAAAAGGTTTACAATTTATTAAATTGTTCAAGGCACCACAGATTTCAGTTGCAATCTCTAATAAAAAACTGGATAAAATAAATAATTTGGATGTGCAAAAATATTGTAACAATTTGATCTGTGCTGACAAGCATTTCTGCTGAATTCCAAGCTCAGTAAGTAAATAACAGCAACTAACGTCAAAACAAACATTGATTTAAGATGCAAGTGAATCTTTGAAGGCTTATTTTGAAATGCTTGTTTCGCAACATGTTAACAAAAAATTTGAATAAACAAGTTCAGTAAATTCACTGAAAGGTGAGCCATATATTAGGGCCATCATGCTTTAATAAGTGGGCCAATGATATGTCACAGGAATAACATATTGATAATGTGAATAGGTCAAAACATCTTTCTGCTCCTGAAATCTAGTAAAGCATGAGACTCAACTGGTGCTTTTGAAAAAGATCATTCCTAAGTTATTACTGGTGAAGTAACAAGAATCACAAACTATTGCCAATTCTGAGCAGTACCAGAACAAGGGCTCATAAGAAGCAGTGCTTCTTTTGCATGAGGGATGGGAGAAGGGCAGGAGAACCATTTGCCAATATAGGCATCGTGTGATGCCAAATTCCAAGAGTGTCTTGAAGAGTTTAATAACATTAATAAAAAACTAAAAATTACTAAAATTTACTGAAGCCACCTGCACTAAAACATTTTAAACATTTAACTGGTCAACATAAATTAATGGATATGTGCAACATTTGGAGAACAGCTCCTATTTCTACATTCAGTAATTTAATGAGCCTTGATTAAAAATCCAACCTCAATTTGTTCCAATGTATCTTGTAATTTTGAATTCAGTTCACTGAAAAAAAAACAAAAAATTGTGAAGTTTTTCTTTTTGTACTAATTAAGCCATGAATGTCAGTCAGTCAGATGATTACTTGGAATTACAGGTTATAAGTAGGTAATTAACCATAGTTTGAGAGGCCATAGACATCTCCCCATTTGAAAAGAGGCAATTGTTTATTTGGCTTGAAGGGCACTACTCATCAAGCATCGTGCAAGGCAATCAGCAGGACTCCATTATTGATAATGGCGGCAGAACCCATTATGTTAGGCTATACTGCACAAAAACAGCCATTAAACCCAACCAGTCCATGCTGGCATTTATGCTTCACTCAAGTCTACCTCTCTCTTCCCTCAGCCGAATCTTCTATTCCCTTCTCCTTCATATGCTTGACTAATTTCCGGTTAAAGCCAACTGTACCATTCATTTTTGTAGCGGCTGGTAGCGAGTTTCACATTCTTACCACTCTTTGGGTAAAGAAGTAGTTATATTTCATCACTATCATTACCAATGGTATTATTCCGTCACAGAGTCATAGAATTATAAAAGCTACAGTGCAGAAGGAGTCCATCCTTTAGTGGCCTAATCATAGCCTTCCTTTTTTTGTTGATGGGTTTGTAAAATATTCTACTATTTTATGATCTTTGATCATTTAATTTCATCATTCTTTTTGCCTACCTGACTTTTTTTTAACTTCTCTCCCAATTACTTTGTATCCCCTCGTATCTTCAACTTATTTGTTATGTATGCCTTTCTCCTAACCATTATATCTTTTTTTCACCCATAAAATCTCACTTGAATGTAGTTCTTTTTATCCTTTTAGCGGAATGTATATTTTCCTCACTCTACTGAACACAATTTTAAATGTTTCCCATTGTTGCTCTACATTGGTGCCCATTATAATATTGTTGCCCATTTTATTTTATCAAGTTCTAGTCTCAGCCCCCAAAACAACTTTTGCTCAATTTATTAATTCGATTTTCATCATGTTGATGACCTTCTCTATTACCTTCAAGTGTATTATGTTTTGGTTATTGTTGCATAGATGTTCCCTTATTTTATTCCTCTGGTCTGTTTTGTTTCATTGCCCATTATTAGATTCAGTAGCATGTCTTGCCTTGTTGGAATTTTTACATATTGGATTAGGAAGAAGTCTGTACACGTAGGAACTCCATTCCCTTATCCTCTTAAACTATCACATCTATCCAAACAACAATAGGGTGGTTGAAATCACCCATGATTATTGTTCTACGTTTTTACTCAATTTCCTAATTTGTCTGCATATTTCTTCCTCCACCTGTTTCACTGAGATATGGTCTGTGGATAATACTTATCAGTTTGATTCCGGCTTTATTATCTTTTATCTCTACGCAAATGGAGTCTACCTTTGTCTTGCTGATGGCGGCATCCTTTATTTCTACTGCTATTATGCTATCCCAAATAAATCTAGCTACTCCACCTCCCATTTTCACTTTTTATCTGTTCTAAATATGAGCCATGATTCTCTCATCCCGCTGCGCTAATTCTCGGGTCGGCCAATTCGTGGGATTCGCGTTTGCGTCCTGCTAGCAGCTCCCAGCGGCGGATTTCCGGCGGCGTCAGCTCCACACCAGAGATTGGCAGGGTTGCACAAAGACCATTTAAACAGTCATTTTAATATCATTTGAACGTGATTAGCGGGCCCAGGACTAAGGTCTCCGGGCCCCCCTCCCCCCTCCCCACCGCCAGAGTGGTTCATTCCAGCGAGGATTACACTAGTTCCCAACTTTCGGGGAACTAGCGGCCCACCCCGGTGGAGTGAAGTAGGGAAATCGGGGCCTCCCAGAGGGTCGAGCAGCAGGGCGGGTGCCCCTTGTACTGCCCAAGGGGCAAAGAGCCAATGCCCAGGGGCACAGTGGGGTGATTGGTGGGAGTGGGAGGGTCCCGCTGTCACTCTGCAGACAGGATTGGTGGGGGAAGGAAGGAGGCCACCGATCAGAGCAGGCTGAGGGAGCTGGGGGGGGAGGAGGGTCAGCGAGGCTCGGAGAGCTGGCAATGTGGAGATTGCAAGGCTGGCCAGCGATTGAGCTGGCCAGCAATTGGGAGGCTGGCAGTGCAGGGCCACTGCGCATGCGCCATTGTTGGTGCTGACAGATCAATGCATGCGCAGTGGTCTGTTCAGTGCTATGCTGCCGGCCTCTCCAGTGGGAATAGGCCCCACCCACTGATTTTTAATTATATCCACACTGGTGACCTCTGCAGTGCACAGAGTGTGGGAGATTCTTCTCTGAATTCCCACTGAAAAAAACCAGCATGAATTACTCCAGTTTTCATGCGAATTCAACACATAGAATTGTTTTGGGTGAATTCGGGCCATGTTACACCCTGAATTGGTGAATTCCTAGTCCTTATGTTTCCACAGCCGGGTCTCAGCAATGATGATGTCTGTTTCTTCTCAACATCTGCGAGGCACAATTGCCTCCACCTCCCGTTTTGTTACAGATACTGCGTATATTGGTGAACAGGCATTTTTAACTAATTTGCAGAAGGATTTTTGTCTCACTTCATGTTAATCATCTTTTTAGGCTTCTGTTCTATTAACCTATTTACTCCCTTGGCTTAATGCCCTCCCTACTTTATTCTTCGCTATGCTCTCCTTCATTCTTTTAGGTTGCTTACAATTTTTGCAGATCCCTTCCCTAAATATAATTGAATGTTTAATCTTCTCTCATCCATAGCATTGAAGGACATAAAAAAGCTCAAGCTTCTCAAATCCTTTTGCCTGGGTTTCAGAGTCAGCAATGAAGTGACAATGCCTACTGTTGACCTCAAAGAAAGCTGCCCACAAAGATCTAGTCAGTTCTTTGATATGAATTTCCCCTATCCGAACATAATTTTCAATCTGGCACCAAGTAAAGGGGATCTGCATGGATTTCATCAAGCAGACTAAGCAGCAAATCACATTCAAGCATTGTTACAGACAACAAAAAATGCACCGACATTTTCACTCGTAGTAAAATTTTACAAATGGAGTAAATGATTGAGATATACATTTGATTAAGGTGGCACATGAAATATAATAAGCATGTTTTTTTTAAACTTTCAAAATACAAATTTCATCTTAAAGCAACTTGCCACTCCACAAATGTAAACTTTGCTTTTCACGGACAGTGAGGCTTTCAGTGGTCATGATGAATGGAGTACAGTGTGAAAAAAAATAGTTACACTTCATTCAAGAAGGTGCAATTTCTTCAAGGGTTTTATCAGATGTAATTAACATACAAAGAGCAGACTTCGTCAGTTCAAGTTGATTGCAATCTGATAGCACTTGAACTGCACACCCTGTAGGAAGTGCAGCACCTGGATAACCCAGTTGAGCTGCTGATTTGCAGACTCCGGGAGTTGTTACTTTTAAAGGATGGCAAACATTGATAGGTTCAACATCATTACTACCAAAAATCTGGAAAACTGATAAATCGAATAGAGTAGCAGAAAATCTTCAGTGGACCACTAAAAGGAACTGTTCTTCATGATATTTTAAGTGTTATTTGATCCTTGAGGCAAAGTAGTTAAGTGGCTTGAACATTTTTCTACAATCTAATGAATCTATCCTGATTCCAGTAGTTTGGTTAATGATCCGCCCTTGTTCTTTATAGCATAAGTTTGTTTATTCCAAGATAAACTTAATAAGACTAACTGCTGGATTAAACATAGAAAGGAATTAATTTGTTTCAACAAGCATAAAAGTGAGACTGTAAAAGCGAATCCTGACAGTCAAATCAAACTTTGTATTTTAGGTATATTTATACAAACATATCTCAAGTGTTTGACTCATTTCATGTTCAATCTCCTTCATAATATGATTGAGGAAAACAGTTGAACAGATTTCCTGTGCAGGGAGATGGCAAAAAAATAGCAACTTGGGCGGCACAGTAGCACAGTGGTTAGCACTGCTGCTTCACAGCTCCAGGGACCTGGGTTTGATTCCCAGCTTGGGCCACTGTCTGTGTGGAGTTTGCACATTCTCCTCGTGTCTGCGTGGGTTTCCTCCGGGAGCTCCGGTTTCCTCCCACAATCCAAAGATGTGCGGGTTAGGTTGATTGGCTGTGCTAAAATTGCCCCTTAGTGTCCTGGGATGCATAGATTAGAGGGATTAGTGGGTAAAATATATGGGAGTAGGGCCTGGGTGGGATTGTGGTCGGTGCAGACTCGATGGGCCGAAGGGCCTCTTTCTGTACTGTAGGGTTTCTATGATTTCTATGATTTCTAACTTGTTCAGCATTTTTCATGTCACGGCACTGTCTTAAAATAAAATTTGAAATGTACAGAATGTTACAAAGCTCAACGTCCTACAGGAGAAAGAAATCTAATCACTATCAACTCGAAGAAATGTTCCCACAAAGAAAATTAGCCTTGCCACAAATTCAGATCCATTCCTACAAACTGGTATTTCCTGTGTCTTCAAATGAAATAGCTTTGAAATCTTTGCTCAATTTGGAACAAGTTATTCGTTAACAATATAACGCAGAAGATGATATCAATTTTGAAACCATACAAACATGGCCATAATCAGAAAAGGCCATTTGGCTCACCGAGCCCACTTGATTGGCTTAGAAACATAGAAACATAGAAAAACTACAGCACAAACAGGCCCTTCGGCCCACAAGTTGTGCCGAACACATCCCTACCTTCTAGACCTACCTATAACCCTCCATTCTATTAAGTCCCATGTACTCATCCAGGAGTCTCTTAAAAGACCCTATTGAGTTTGCCTCCACCACCACTGACGGTAGCCGATTCCACTCGCCCACCACCCTCTGTGTGAAAAACTTACCCCTAACATCTCCCCTGTACCTACCCCCCCAGCACCTTAAACCTGTGTCCTCTCTTAGCAGACATTTCCTGGGAAAAAAGCCACTGAGAGTCCACCTGATCTATGCCTCTTAACATCTTATACACCTCTATTAGGTCTCCTCTCATCCTTCGTCTCTCCAAGGAGAAAAGACCGAGCTCCCTCAGCCTATCCTCATAAGGCATGCCACTCAATCCAGGCAACATCCTTGTAAATCTCCTCTGCACCCTTTCAATCTTTTCCACATCCTTCCTATAGTGAGGCGACCAGAACTGAGCACAGTACTCCAAGTGGGGTCTGACGAGGGTCTGACATAGCTGCATCATTATCCCCGGACTCCTAAACTCAATCCCTCGATTGATAAAGGCCAGCACACCATACGCCTTCTTAACCACCTCCTCCACCTGCGGGGCCAATTTTAGAGTCCTATGGACCCGGACTCCAAGGTCCTTCTGATCCTCTACAGTACTAAGAGTCTTTCCCTTTATATTGTACTCCTTCATCCCATTTGTCCTACCAAAATGGACCACGACGCATTTATCTGGGTTGAAGTCCATCTGCCACTTCTCCGCCCAGTCTTGCATCCTATCTATGTCCCTCTGTAACTTCTGACATCCCTCCAGACTATCCACAACCCCACCAACCTTCGTGTCGTCAGCAAACTTACCAACCCATCCCTCCGCTTCCTCATCCAGGTCATTTATGAAAATGACAAACAGCAAGGGTCCCAGAACAGATCCCTGGGGCACACCACTGGTGACCGACCTCCATTTAGAAAAAGACCCATCTATACCCACTCTCTGCCTCCTTTGGGCAAGCCAGTTCTGGATCCACCGGGCAGCAGCCCCTTGGATCCCGTGCCCTCTCACTTTTTCTAGAAGCCTTGCATGGGGGACCTTATCGAACGCCTTGCTAAAATCCATATAAACCACACCCACTGCCTTCCCTTCGTCAATGTGTTTAGTCACATTTTCGAAGCACTCCACCAGGCTCGTAAGGCACGATCTGCCCTTGACAAAGTCATGCTGCGTATTCTTGAGCATACTAAACCTCTCTAAATGCTCATATATCCTGTCCCTCAGGATCTTCTCCATCAGTTTACCAACCACTGAGGTTAGACTCACCGGTCGGTAGTTACCTGGGTTATCCCTATTCCCCTTCTTGAAAATAGGAACCACATCCGCAATCCTCCGGCACCTCTCCCGTCTCCATTGACGACGCAAAGATCATCGCCGGAGGCTCTGCAATCTCCTCCCTCGCCTCCCACAGTAACCTGGGGTACATCCCATCTGGACCCGGCGACTTATCTATCTTGATGCCATTCAAAGATTCCAGCACAACCTCTTTCTTAAAGTCCACATACTCAATCCTTTCAGTCCACCGCACGCCCGCAGTACATCCACCCAGGTCCTTCTCCTCTGTGAAAACCGAGGAAAAATACTCATTGAGCACCTCTGGCTTGTTGTAACTGGATCACATATCATTTGATCCTTTTGATCCTGTCACATTTCCTGTGATTTCTGATGAACAGATACATTTTTGAACATCGCTCTGATATGTCTCCTTAGACACTGTCTGATACTTAGTGATTTTTGCTTAATATTTTCAAAGTATGATTGATAATTACATTGGAGTAGACTATCTTGATCCTTGTCCACTGCCATTTGGCAAATATTTTATCATTTATTAAATTCATTCATTAATACACAGGTTAGCTGTGCCTTTTTTTTCCTCTCTCGACAAATGAAAAACGAAGAAAAGTTGTCAAATTACATTACATGGAAACAGCTACCTTTTAAATCTAAACCGCTACGTTTTTCTCCTCCAATGATGTTTTCATCCATTTCCATTTTGTTGTTGCCAGCCCTCCACAACTTTCAACAATCAGACCAGACCTATAAAATAACCACTAACATAATAGTTTGATGACTACTTTGTTTGGCCACTGCTTTTTAACAATTAGCATATTGCAAATTTGGTCTTGTGGTATTGCAGCGGCATCTACCAAACAACTTGTTTCCCATTCGAAGTTCATAGAGTCACTTCATGCTCAGGAAGAGGCAAGTCAGGCCATTGAGTCTTTGCCAGATCTCTATAGAGCATACCTGTCAATCCCATTACTTGCTCGATCCCTGCAAATTTATTTCCTTAAAGTGCCCATCCAATTTCCTTTTGAAATCTTTGATCGTCTCTGCTTCTACCTTCCTTGTGGGCAGCGAGCTCCTGGTCTTTATCACTTGTTGCATAAAATGTTCTTCCTCACATTCTCTGCATCTCTTGCCCAAAATCCTAAATCTGTCTTCCCTCATCCTTTTACTATCAGCTTGTGGGAACAATTTTTCTTTGTTTACCTTCATCAAAACCAGTCAGAATCTTATACACCTCAGGCAAATTTCTCCTCATTTTTATTTGCTCCAAGTAGAAAAACCCCAGCTGATACTCGTAGCTAAAGTCCCCCATTCCTGGAAACACCCTTTCAAGGACCCGCACCATTCTTTCTAAAGTATGGTGACCAGAACAGAACACAAAACTTTAATTGTGGACTAGCCACAATCCCATAGGTTTTGCTAATTACACTCTCATATGTCCTGTCTGTAAATAACTCTATATTGCCTCAGATTTTTTCCTCCAACTTGTTTTTCTTTGTTCTTGATTTCATCGTTGAGACTAACACTGTGACTGGCTCCCCATTGTAGTCCACTTGCCCAATCGACTTATACCCGCTAACCCTGCCGATATCCGAGATTGATACATTGGCAAATTTCAGTATTGTCAGCAAAATTGAACAAAGAGCAAGAAGTCTTTCTTTAAAGCAAACACTGAAGCTGTTGCACCAGATATTAATATTGTGTGAAACCAGAGTGACATTTCAAAGCTTTTTATAAAAAAATGAGAAAGAATTTTTGCTGCTGTGATATTATTCAGACTACAAGATAAAGAAAGTATATGTCAGCTTGGAAATCTTGCTTAACATCTTGCTCTTATCTAGAATTAATGTCAGAGAAAGGAATTGCAAAATCCATCCATAACAGCAAGACAGCACTGAGATCTACAACTACAGATATTGCTCAATCTGACTTGGTATTTTCTACATCAATGTCCTGTGCTTTCAGGAAACGATTTTACCCTTTGCACTCCAGTACTGCTTTCTTTGAATAGTTGATGCAGCCTTTTGGAAGTTAGGCCCACAAGTTAACAGAACTATGTCAGCATATTCGTGCAGTTTATCCACACAAACGTTTGAAAGCTACTAAAACAGAATGTTTTTAGATGCTCAGGATACAGTTCGATACAGCAAAACGTTCTTACAAGATTTACTTGCAGTTTATCACTTCATTCAAAAGAGTCAATAATGCTGCAAACTGTTCAAAGTCTGTTAAAAAAAGAGTATGATGTGAGAAACGGAATTATCTAAAGTGTCGAATGAGAATTTTACAGATCAAAGTTTTACCTTATGCAACTGTAGTGTTTGAATGTGCTAGCTGCTTTCTGACATTCCAAACAAAGTTGTATTGCTCCAGGATAGTCTTCCTCCTTAAAAAAAAAGCAAGAACATTCAGGACTCCACAAAGCCAGAGGAACAGGTTTTTGGTTGTACAGACTAAAATGCAATCAGAAAAGGGTTAGAAACTCTATGCAAACATTTTCATCTTAGCTGATTGGAACATTTGCCCTAACTCAGGCATAAATACATTGAGGGTGTTGTTACAGCACGGAGATTGACCCCCTTGACACCCAACACCGAATCCCCCAAAGAGGAATACCTCACCTCGTAATTAAAAGTGTGTGGGAAGGTATGAACTGTTCTTCAGTAACGTTTAGTGGTTAACTAACAGGAAAGCCTGACACTCACTTTAAAATGAACACTTAACAATTTATTTATTTAACTAACAGGAAGCGTTAACTAAACAAGTAACACACCGGATAAAAGAAGATTCTAATGGAATGCTGTTCAAATAAATACAATACTCATTCATTAACCAAGGAAAGTAATGATAGAATTTAGTCACTCTCAAAGAAATATACAACCAGGTTGCATCTCTTGCGGAACCTTCTAGAGTTTTTTGGTTGATTTCTCTGTCTACAAGTTCTTTTTGAGTTGGTACATTTCGCTGGTTAAATGGTGCGTTCTCTTAAGATATATATAAAGCTGGCAGAGTCGAGATCTGAGAAGTCCTAGTTCTTGGCAACTGGCATTTGCTCTCTCCCTCTTGAGGCTTGAGAGGTGGCAGTTGCTAACTCCCATTTTTCCCCCTTGCACTCTCTTTTATACCTGTGATGACTTGAGCTATCAATTTTCCTACAATAGGATTGGTCTGATTTTTTCAGCACCATCAAATTCAAATGTTATTGGTTCCTGGTTGGGAGTGCCTGCTTTAAATTGATTGGGCAAAATTCATAACATTCAACTGCCTGAAGTCTGTTACCAAAGCAACCCTGTTGCCGGCCTTTGAATGTTTCAGTTTGGATTCTGTGTACACTTAGCATTTTAAACCTCCAAGCACTGAAACAAACACCAGCTTTAAAGGGACCATGCAATTTTTTTCCCCTCTAGCTTTTTTACAATTTTTACATCTTTATCAACATCAAATTCCAACTTCACAAACTCAACTTCGCAACAGTGTACTGTGTCATGCTGTCCTCCTAATAAGACATCAAACATTATTCTGCATCTACTTGTTAATCAGATGGATGCTGAAGACCCACTAGCACTATTCCTAGAGTAAGAGTTTTAACAACACCAGGTTAAAGTCCCTTTAACCGGGTGTTGTTAAAACTCTTACTGTGTTTACCCCAGTCCAACGCATCTCTATATCATGACTATTCCTAGAGGCATTCGGTGTTCACCCTGTGTCTTGGTCAACATTCATTCATCAACATAGATGTTAGACTTAGTTCCTCCAGTCCCATGTGGGACAATGGGCACCAAGATTCCATCACCGGCCCATCATAATCTCTTTCGCCCCAGTCCAGGTGGTGTCCCACTCTTGGAGGTTGTCCTTAAATGTACTTCGCCAAGTCTTCTTTGGCTGGCCCCATCTTCTTCTTTCTCATGGTGTCCATTCAATTACCACCCTGCCAGGCGTACAACCGGGAGGCAAAATACTTGTCCTGCCTGATTCAGTCACCTCTCAATCATGATGTCCCACTGATGCCTCTGACCTCTGACTAATGTAGCTTTTAATGCTGTCTCTCCACAAAATGTCCAGGATCTTATGTAGGTAATGCTAGTGAAAGACATCTAACTTATGAGAGATCTTTCCTGTTCTTTCCATGTCTTGCAGGTGTAGAGTGCTACTACCATGAACATGCAAAGTCATAACATCATTGTCATGTTGATGGTGTTGAATGCCCAGACCCCATGGAGCCATTGGAAGACCTTTGCTGCATTGCAGATTCTTGTGTGGACACAATCTCCACATCACTGTCCCTGGAGATGTTGCTTCCTCAGTAAGAAGCTTAACAACACCAGGTTAAAGTCCAACAGGTTTATTTGGTAACAAAAGCCACAAGCTTTCGGAGCCTTAAGCCCCTTCTCCACTCACCTGAAGAAGGGGCTTAAGGCTCCGAAAGCTTGTGGCTTTTGCTACCAAATAAACCTGTTGGACTTTAACCTGGTGTTGTTAAACTTCTTACTGTGTTTACCCCAGTCCAACGCCGGCATCTCCACATGATGTTGCTTCCTGGCAGGGGAAATTATTGATATCCTCGATGTTCTGTTACCCGACAGTGATGGACGGGCTTTGTGGCTGCCTGGTCATTGTCTTAATTTTCTCATTGACCAATCTTGGCATCAAAATTCTCAAGACTGATAGTCCTGTCTTGGACCGTGTGCAATTCTTCGACCAGCAAGGTGATGTTATCTGTGAAATTCAGGTCCATCAACCGGTGGTGTTGCCACAGGATGACAAAGTCTGCTCCCATCATCACCTTCTTCATGATGAAATCAATAACCAAGGCAAATGAATCAATGGTGAATAAATGTGTAAGCTGAGCTGCTAATCAGCCACAATTTAGTTGAATGGTGAAACGGAAACTAATACCATTATAAATAGATTTACTGGCCATTCATTTATCTGACACTTTTTGGTAAAATCCTATTACTTGTCCTGCACAAGGAAGAGCAGCCTCTTGATTGGCACCCCATCCACCATCATAAGCATTCACTCTAACCTTCCATCACTAGGACATTGTGGTTGCAGTGTATACCATCAACAAGATACATTACAATAACTCGCTAAGGTTTCTTCAAAAGCACTTCCCAAACCTACAACCTCTACCACTGAGAAGAACAATGGCAGCAGGCACATGGGCACACAACCATCCCCAGGTTCACCACAATCTGACTTGGAAATACATTGCAGCTCCATTATTGTGGCTGGGTCAAAATCCTGGAACTCCCTACCAGGGTAGAAATTTCGTTACCATGTGACCTGCAGTGGTTCAAGAGGACACCTGACAACCACTTTAAGGGTAATTGCAATGAGTAATAAATGCTGACCCTGCAATGATGTCTACTTCCGTTCAAAGAGTTAAAAAAAATCAATACCATGATAATATATATAAACATAAATTTCCAGCAGGTGCAAAATATTCCTTTTCATTAGATCCTGAAGGCCATTTTAGCTCTTTCAGAAAGATTCAGCAATCCCAACATAGCATTATACTGTGTCTTAAAGAATTCTATGAGTTTTACACCCACTGTGTGTTGAGCACCCCTCACATGAATGGTTTCCTCACATTAGTCCTAAATATGTCTTTCACACACTTAAATCAGTGTCCTTTTCTTCTACACTTGTACTTTCTTTTGTTGTTCCCCTCTGTCATACAGTATATGAATTCTTGATCTGGATTCTTGGTGAACATTTTTCTAACTGGAGGGAAGTATATAGTGGTGTTCCCCAGAGCTCAGTAATAAGATCATTGATTTGATTAATTGTTGTCACATGTATTGGGATACAGTCAAAAGTATTGTTTCTTGCATGCTCTACAGTCAAAAACATACCGTTCATAGAGTACACAGGGGAGAAAGAAAGGGTAGATTATAGTGTTGCAGTTACAGATAGAGTGAAGAGAAAGATCAGCTTAATATATAATAGGTCAATTCGGATGGCAGCAGGGAAGAAGCTGTTCTTGAGTTGGTTGGTACATGTTCTCAGACTTCTGTATCTTTTTCCTGATGGAAGAAGGTGAAAGAGAGTATGTCCAGGGTGCGTGAGGTCCTTGATTATGTTAGCTGCTTTTCTGAAGCTCCTTAAATAAATATTAATGATCTGGACTTGGATATACAATTTTGAAGTTTAAAGATGACAAGAAACTCAAAAATGTGATAAATAATAAGATTACATACTTTTAGCACACAGATAGACTGGTAAAATGGGCAAACAAAAGGCAGATGCGATTTAACTCAAAGAAGCATGAAGCATTTCGGTAGGAAGAATATTTTTAAAAATGTACAATTTTAAAGGGAAATCAGGAAGAGAAACCCCCGAAGGTGTACATACACAAATCTCTGAAAGCAGTAGGCAAAGATGAGAAGGCAGTTAACAAAATTATATGGAATCCTTGGCCTCATTAATAAAGGAATCTGAGAAAATAGTAATTAGGTCTCAGCTGCAGTAGTGTCTTCAATTCTGGGTTTGAAACTTCAGGAAGGTTGTCCGTGCCTGGGAGAGAGTGCAGAACAGATTACTACAAAAACTACGGGACAAAGAATTAAGATGTTAGGCAAGAGATGCACAGAGATGGGAGGGACAATTATCTTATGGTAACAATGTGGAACTCGCTGTTCACCAGGGTGGTTACAATAAGAAGTCTCACAATACCAGGTTAAAGTCCAACAGGTTTATTTGGTAGCACGAGCTTTCAGAGCACTGCTCCTTCCTCAGGTAGTGGCTCACCTGATGAAGGAGCAGCGCTGTGAAAACTCGTGCTACCAAATAAACCTGTTGGACTTTAATCTGGTGTTATGAGACTTCTTACTGTGCCCACCCCAGTCCAACACTGGCATCTCCACACCAGGGTGGTGAAACTGGAAATGATCAATGATTTCAAAAAGAAACTGGATGGACATCTGAGAGACAAAAACTTGCAAGATCATTGGGTTAGAGCAGCTAGATTGCACTCAAAAGACTAAATGGCCTCCTTCAAAGCTGTGATGACTCCATGAATAGTACCTGGGAACAAGGGTCTTAGGTTATAGGGTCTCCTTTCAGTAGAGAAAGTTAAAGCAGAGATTTCATAGAAGTGTTTAAAGTCAGTATTGGCTTAGACGAATAAATAAGGAAGAGCTATTTCCAGTGACAAAAGTGTCAGCAACCAGAGGAAACAGATTTATGATGATTGACAAAAGAACCAACGGTGACATGAGGAAACTCTTTTTTAAACACAGGGATAGATGCTCTGATCTAGAACACACTGCTGAAAGGGTGCAGGAAGCAGGTTCAACAGTAACATTCACCTTGGATAAATACTTGAAGAGAAAATACTTACAGGATTATGAGGAAGGAGCAGGAAAATTGGATTAATGGGACAGTTGCACTAAAGAGCAGGCACACGCAGAATGGGCCATTGGCCTCCTTCTGTGCTCAATAATTTATGGCTCTATGAAACAAGTCCAGATTGAAGAAAATAAATTATTCTGTCCGTATTACTTGGAAGAAAAGAGACTAATGTATTTCAACCCAACTGCTGTCCATAGCAACATCTCACAAATTGACACAAACTGAACATGCTAGGCATGGGCCCCAACCTAAGCTTGCTCTATAATATTTCCACATTATATTTTTTCATAGGAATGTTTAGCTAGGTCATGACATTGGAGTTTTTAAAATGAAATTGTTGTTGCCATTACTGAAAAGTTACACTTCGCTCTCCAGCTCAAAAGCCCGGTGATTGGCAAACATGAAATCTTCTCTCTGGCAGTACTGAATAATAAATATCTTCCTGCTTTAAAACTTTTGATTCCCCAACAGGTTTTGAACCACAATTGACTAAATTATAGATCCTCAGAAGGACATAATAGGAGCAGCAGATTTTACTTGTAGCTTACAATTAGGTGTTACAGATGCAACTTGTTGATGCCCTTATCATCTCTAATATCTAATTTGTTTTTCCCAGAAGCTGGCTAGGCAGAGTTTTGGAACTCCAAGGTATTCTAGGTATTGGGCACCAGTGGTCAATAACATGGAACGCAACCATTTCTCACCACTGTCGTTAGAGACTGGCCTTGATCAACAGTTCCATATTCAAATGCCTATCAGGTTGAGGGGCAGACTGTAGAGCATTCACTGTATTACTGGTGCACTCGGCTACATCAAACTTGACAAGGAGAGGTCCATGTTGCATAAGTCCCCATGTTAGATTTACCAAAGTCTAGATGAAGGATGTTCAAGATGCAAATGCTGAAATGTTTTGTGCTTTTCATTTTAATGAAAGCACATTTCTTATTCTGTGGATTTATTTCACTTTGTCACAAATGAACATCTTGCAAAGAAATAGTTTGTAATTTGGCCTCAAGTATGTGGTATACAGGCATGACATTTTTCTACCGATCACGGCAATCAAGTCTACATAATTCATCAAATCATACATTGGAACGTCAAGTTAATTTTTAATCTTCCTGCAGTCTTCACAGAGGTTACATATTTTAATCATAGACTCCCTACAGAGCAGAAGGAGGCTATTTGGCCCATTGAACCTGCACCGATAACAATCCCACCCAGGCCCTATTTCCGATTACCTCACGTATTTACCCTGTTAATCCCCCTGACACCAAGAGTCAATTCAATATGGCCATCAACATCACCTGCACATCTTTGGAGTGTGGGAAGACACCGGAGCACCCAGAGGAAACCCCCGCAGACACAGGGAGTATGTGCAAACTCCACACAGTCACCCGAGCCGGAATTGAACCTAGGTCCCTGGCACTGTGAAGCACTAGTGCTAACCACTGTGCTGCCCATGAATAGGACATTTAAATCGGAAATAGAAATGTGCAAGGATTTACAAAAGACAGAAGGCTCGAGTCCCGGAATCAGATTGAGCTGGATTGAGTGACCAACAAATGTAAAAGGTCAACTATCAAATTATTCATTCCCAACTCATCTCCACTATTCTTCCTCTCCCATCTCCACAAATATATCAAGTTAAAGTTTAAAGTTTATTTATTAGTCACAAGTAGGCTTACATTCACATTGCAATGAAGTTACTGTGAAAATCCCCTAGTCGCCACACTTGGGCGCTTGTTCTGGTACACTGAGGGAGAATTTACACGGTCAATGCACCTAACCAGCACATCTTATCATGCACAAACTGACCAATGCTACTAAGCCACCAAATTAAAATAAATTTGATGCCTTTTTGGTGGCTACATTACTTTCAAGCTACCAACGTATTATTTGCTGAAAGTTTATCACATTGCAATTATATTAAAAATAATTCCCAAAAATCAATTACATTATTTTAGAAATCTTTGCAGCAACGTTCTTTCACATCGTTTATCCCTGTATTTTAAAGTTTTGTACAGGAATTCTACCACTGTCGGTTTGTTAGGTTACATGATTTTTCCCCAGATTCCAGCTGTCTGCAGCCTGTGGCAATTAAGAAGTTATCATCTAAATGATGAGAGCTAGCATACCTTTGAGTGTGTTCAGGCTCATGAATCACAAAAGGTTAGAATGCAAATACAGCATGTAATTAGGAAAGCTAGTAGAACGTTTTTGTCTATTGAGGGAAATCGAATACAAAAGTAGTGCAGTATGCTTCAGTTGAACAAGGCATTGGTGAGACCACATCTGGAGTACTGTGTACAGTATTTAAGGATGTAAATGCATTAGAAGCAGGTTAGAGAACGTTTACTTGACTAATACCAGAAATGGGCAGGTTATCTTATGGGGAAAGGTTGGACAGGCTAGGCTTGGATCTGCTGGAATTTAAAAGATTAAGAGGTGACTTGATTGAAACATACAAGATCTTGAGGGGTCTTGACAGAGTGGATGTGGAGAGGATGTTTCCTCTTGTGGGATAGTCCAGAACTCAGGGCCACTATTTACAAATAGGAGGGTCACTAATTTAAAACAGAGATGAGAAGAATTTTTTCTCGCAGAGACTTATGAGCTTTTGGAATACACTTCCTCAAAAGGTGGTGGAAGCAGAGTCTTTGAATATTTTAAAGCAGAGGTGGATAGATTCTTGAAAAGCATGAGGGTGAAAGGTTAGTAGGGGTAGGTGGGGAATGTAAATACATTAGAAGCAGTTCAGAGAAGCTTTACAAAACCAATACCAGGAATGGCTGACACAAAAACAGAAAATGCTGGAAAAACTCAGCAGGTCTGACAGTATCTGTGGAGAGATATGACAAGAAAGCTATGGCAGGTGAGGACCTAGAAACCATCATTATCACGAAAGAGGTAGTGTTGGGCAAGCTAATGGGGCTAAAGGTCGACAAGTCTCATGGCCCTGATGAAATGCATCCCAGGGTACTAAAAGAGATGATGTGGAGATGCCGGCGTTGGACTGGGGTAAACACAGTAAGAAGTTTAACAACACCAGGTTAAAGTCCAACAGGTTTATTTGGTAGCAAAAGCCACACAAGCTTTCGAGGCTCTAAGCCCCTTCTTCAGGTGAGTGGGAATTCTGTTCACAAACAGAACTTATAAAGACACAGACTCAATTTACATGAATAATGGTTGGAATGCGAATACTTACAACTAATCCAGTCTTTAAGAAACAAAACAATGGGAGTGGAGAGAGCATCAAGACAGGCTAAAAAGATGTGTATTGTCTCCAGACAAGACAGCCAGTGAAACTCTGCAGGTCCGGAATTGGTTGCATTCTTGGACACGCGCATCTCCATTAAGGACGGTCACCTCAGCACCTCACTGTACCGCAAGCCCATGGATAACCTCACGATGCTCCACTTCTACAGCTTCCACCCTAAACACGTTAAAGAAGCCATCCCCTACGGACAAGCCCTCCGTATACACAGGATCTGCTCGGATGAGGAGGATCGCAACAGACACCTCCAGACGCTGAAAGATGCCCTCATAAGAACAGGATATGGCGCTAGACTCATTGATCAACAGTTCCAACGCGCCACAGCGAAAAACCGCACCGACCTCCTCAGAAGACAAACACGGGACACAGTGGACAGAGTACCCTTCGTTGTCCAGTACTTCCCCGGAGCGGAGAAGCTACGGCATCTCCTCCGGAGCCTTCAACATGTCATTGATGAAGACGAACATCTCGCCAAGGCCATCCCCACACCCCCACTTTTTGCCTTCAAACAACCACACAACCTCAAACAGACCATTGTCCGCAACAAACTACCCAGCCTTCAGGAGAACAGTGACCAAGACACCACACAACCCTGCCACAGCAACCTCTGCAAGACGTGCCGGATCATCGACACAGATGCCATCATCTCACGTGAGAACACCATCCACCAGGTACACGGTACATACTCTTGCAACTCGGCCAACGTTGTCTACCTGATACGCTGCAAGAAAGGATGTCCCGAGGCATGGTACATTGGGGAAACTATGCAGACGCTGCGACAACGGATGAATGAACACCGCTCGACAATCACCAGGCAAGACTGTTCTCTTCCTGTTGGGGAACACTTCAGCGGTCACGGGCATTCGGCCTCTGATATTCAGGTAAGCGTTCTCCAAGGCGGCCTTCGCGACACACGACAGCGCAGAGTCGCTGAGCAGAAACTGATAGCCAAGTTCCGCACACACAAGGACGGCCTCAACCGGGATATTGGGTTCATGTCACACTATCTGTAACCCCCACAGTTGCGTGGACCTGCAGAGTTTCACTGGCTGTCTTGTCTGGAGACAATACACATCTTTTTAGCCTGTCTTGATGCTCTCTCCACTCCCATTGTTTTGTTTCTGAAAGACTGGATTAGTTGTAAGTATTCGCATTCCAACCATTATTCATGTAAATTGAGTCTGTGTCTTTATAAGTTCTGTTTGTGAACAGAATTCCCACTCACCTGAAGAAGGGGCTTAGAGCCTCGAAAGCTTGTGTGGCTTTTGCTACCAAATAAACCTGTTGGACTTTAACCTGGTGTTGTTAAACTTCTTACTAAAAGAGATGGCAGGGGAAATAGCAAATGCACTGGTGGTAATTTACCAAAATTCGCTGGACTCTGGGGTAATTCCCACAGATTGGAAAACAGCAAATGTGACACTACTGTTTAAAAAAGGAGGTAGACAAAAGGCGGGTAACTATAGGCTGGTTAGCTTAACTTCTGTAGTGGGGAAAATGCTTGAATCTATCATCAAGGAAGAAATAGCAAGACATCTGGATATAAATTGTCCCATTGGAAAGACGCAGCATGGGTTCATGAAGGGAAGGTCATGTTTGACTAATTTGGTGGAATTCTTTGAGACTATTACGTGCGCAGTGGACAATGGGGAACCTGTGGATGTGGTGTATCTGGATTTCCACAAGGCATTTGACAAGGTGCCGCACCAAGCGTTGCTGCATAAGATAAAGGTGCACAGTGTTAGGGGTAATGTATTAGCACGGATAGAGGATTGGTTAACTAACAGAAAGCAAAGAATGGGGGTGAAAATGGGTGTTTTTCTGGTTGGCAATCAGTGACTAATGGTGTGCCTCAGGGGTCAGTGTTGGGACCGCAATTGTTTATGATTTACATGGATGATTTGGAGTTATGGACCAAGTGTAGTGTGTCAAAATTCGCAGATGACACTAAGATGAGTGGCAGAGCAAAGTGTGCTGAGGATGCTGAAAGTCTGCATAGGGATATAGGTAGTCTAAGCAAGTGGGTGAGGGTCTGGCAGATGGAGTACAATGTTGGTAAATGTGAGGTCATCCATTTTGGTAGGAATAACAGCAAAATGGACTATTATTGAAATGATAAAAACTTGCAGCATGCTGCTGTGCAGAGGGACCTGGGTGCCCTTGTGTATGAATCACAGAAAGTTGGTTTGCAGGTGCAGCAGGTAATTAAGAAGGCAAATGGAATTTTGTCCTTCATTGCTAGAGGGATGGGGTTTAAAAACAGTGAGATTATGTTACAGCTGTATAAGGTGCTGGTGAGGCCACACCTAGAGTACTATGTACAGTTTTGGTCTCCTTACTTGTGAAAGGATATACTGGCACTGGAAGGAGTGTAGAGGTGATTCACTAGGTTGATTCCGGAGTTGAGAGGGTTGGCTTATGAGGAGAGACTGAGTAGACTGGGACTATACTCACTGAAATTCAGAAGAATGAGGGGAAATCTTATAGAAACAGATCAGATTATGAAGGGGATAGATAAGATAGAAGCAGGGAAGTTGCTTCCACTGGCAGGTGAAACTAGAACTCGGGGGCATGGCCTCAAAATAAGGGGGAGCAGGTTTAGAATGAGTTGCGGATGAACTTCTTCATACAAAGGGTTGTGAATCTATGGAATTCTCTGCCCAGTGAAGCAGTTGAGGCTACCTCATTGAATGTTTTTAAGGCAAGGATAGATAAATTTTTGAACAGTAAAGGAACTGAGGGCTATGATGAACGAGTAGGTAAGTGGAGCTGAGTCCACGGAAAGATCAGCCATGATCTTATTGAATGGTGGAGCAGGCTCGAGGGGCCAGATGGCCTACTCCTGCTCCTAATTCTTATGTTCTTATGAGAGAAATAGAGGCAGCGTTTCAAGTCAGGACAATAATAAAATATCAAATAATAAAATGTGAATTTAAAAGCAAGTCTCAGTAAAAATGACCATGAAATTGTTGTCAGTTGTCAGAAAACCCATCTGGTTCACTAATGTCCTTTAGAGAAGGAAATCGGCTATCCTTACCTGGTCTGGCCTATATGTGACTCCGGACCCACAGCAATGTGGTTGACTCTTAATGCCCTATGAAATGGCCGAGCAGACTATTCGGTTTAATGGCAATCAACAAATGGTGTCCCCATCCCATGAAAGAATAAATTTTAAATATTACATTAGTTCAAAAGCAAACATCAGTTTTGATAGATGGGCAATAAACTTAAAAAAATCTACTTTAACACACAAGAAAATTTAGAATTTGGAAATGCTATTACCAGATTTCCCCACAGTGTTATATGGCATTTGTATAATACAACTTACCTCCAACATCTCACTTAATCGTACATCAGTTCTTTGCTGCAAAAGAACAAGATAAAGGATTCAATGGAAATACTTAACGCAAAATAAAATAAAACTAAGCTTAATTTAAATATGGAAAATGTAGATACCAGTGTTTTAATTGTGCGTAAAGACTTCAGCAGTCCAATCAACAGCTGCCTCTTTCTTTGATTGGCAAGCAGCCCCAGGCTAGCTTGTGTAAAGCCTTCCTTGGCAATATTCAGCTGTCTGCCAAAATAAAAATCACAATACTGATTTCAAACAGGACAAATAATTATGTAAATGAAATGCAAAGAAAAGGTTTATAATTTCAATACAACAGCATCATTAACACAGCAAAATATCCCAAGATGCTTCATAGAGACATAAGGAAAAGGAACGCCATAGCAAAGGAGGAGGCATTCAGAGCAACCAAAGGTTTGATCAAAATAGCAGATTTTGTGACTGACCATGAAAAGATCCAAGTGGAAAGGAGGATGAATTTAGGGAAGGGAACCCCAAATAACCCGAGGTGGCTGAAAAGGCATCCACTTTTCCATGGTGGGTGCATGCATAATGAAAAGAAAGTGACAAATGCAAAGTATACTCTACACTGTGGGAGCTACATCTGAAAACTATACATGTGGGCAGAGTTAAATGGCAAGGCAGAAATCCATAAAATCAAATTAGAAAGTTTAATTAGGCAGCAAGTGTCAGGACTTTCACCAAGTGACAGTGAAGGAATGGCAAAGAATTTCCAAGTCAGGACGGTGAGCAACTTGGAGGGGAATTTTCAGGTGTGGTGTTTCCACGTGTCTGCTGATATTATCCTTCTAGATGGTAGCAGTCATGGTTTTGAAAGGTGCTGCCTAAGGAGCAGTTCATCATGTAGATGGCACTGTTGCCACTGATCATTAGTGATGTCTCATCAGCATTCCCCCAACCATGACAGTCAAAGATTTTACTTAATCTACACATACCGAAGAGTTATCTCTATGCAGCTATACAAAGATATTTCCCACCTTTCTTCATTAGGCATTCTACTTTCCACTTCACTTAAAAAAAAATAGATTTCCTCTCAATGCTCTCCCACCACAATATAAACTCCTTTGTACATAGACTATTAAAGTGTAATCAAAGCAATAAATGAAAGTGATGAGTGAATGTTTATGTTAAGTAAATGTGAACTGAAAAATGCTAAGCTGGTGTTAACTGAAAATCCAAACGATCAATTGATTTCCTCCGATTTAAGAACAAAGAACAAAGAACAATACAGCACAGGAACAGGCCCTTTGGCCCTCCAAGCCCGCGCCGCTCCCTGGTCCAAACTAGACCATTCTTTTGTATCCCTCCATTCCCACTCCGTTCATATGGCTATCTGGATAAGTCTTAAACATTCCCAGTGTGTCCGCCTCCACCACCTTGCCTGGCAGCGCATTCCAGGCCCCCACCACCCTCTGTGTAAAATACGTCCTTCTGATATCTGTGTTAAACCTCCCCCCCTTCACCTTGAAACTATGACCCCTCGTGAACGTCACCACCGACCTGGGGAAAAGTTTCCCACCGTTCACCCTATCTATGCCTTTCATAATTTTATACACCTCTATTAAGTCTCCCCTCATCCCTCCGTCTTTCCAGGGAGAACAACCCCAGTTTACCCAATCTCTCCTCATAACTAAGCCCCTCCATACCAGGCAACATCCTGGTAAACCTCCTCTGTACTCTCTCCAAAGCCTCCACGTCCTTCTGGTAGTGTGGCGACCAGAACTGGATGCAGTATTCCAAATGCGGCCGAACCAACGTTCTATACATCTGCAACATCAGACCCCAACTTTTATACTCTATGCCCCGTCCTATAAAGGCAAGCATGCCACATGCCTTCTTCACCACCTTCTCCAACTGTGACGTCACCTTCAAGGATCTGTGGACTTGCACACCCAGGTCTCTCTGCGTATCTACACCCTTTATGGTTTTGCCATTTATTGTATAGCTCCTCCCTACATTATTTCTACCAAAATGCATCACTTCGCATTCATCAGGATTGAACTCCATCTGCCATTTCTTTGCCCAAATTTCCAGCCTATCTATATTCTTCTGTAGCTTCTAACAATGCTCCTCACTATCTGCAAGTCCTGCAAACTTACTGATCACCCCAGTTACACCTTCTTCCAGATCGTTTATATAAATCACAAACAGCAGAGGTCCCAATACAGAGCCTTGCGGAACACCACTAGTCACAGGCCTCCAGCCGGAAAAAGACCCTTCCACTACCACCCTCTGTCTTCTGTGACCAAGCCAGTTCTCCACCCCCTTTATCCCATGAGATCCAACCTTTTTCACCAGCCTACCATGAGGGACTTTGTCAAAAGCTTTACTAAAGTCCATATAGACGACATCCACGGTCCTTCCCTCGTCAACCATTCTGGTCACTTCTTCAAAAAACTCCACCAGGTTAGTGAGGCATGACCTCCCTCTCACAAAACCATGCTGACTATCGTTAATGAGTTTATTCCTTTCTAAATGCGCATACATCCTATCTCTAAGAATCTTCTCCAACAACTTCCCCACCACGGACGTCAAGCTCACCGGCCTATAATTACCCGGGTTATCCTTCCTACCCTTCTTAAATAATGGGACCACATTAGCCATGTGATTTAATCACAAATTCCTTTTCAGCAGAATCAAAATTTTAACATAGACTGTTCAAAACAAGATAAATAACAAAAACTGTTCAAAACAAGATAAATAACAAAAATGATGGAAATGCTGAACAGGTTGGGCAGCATCTGTGGGGAAAAACAGACTTCATGTTCCAGGTCATGATAGTACTTTACCAGAACAAGATTGGGTAATAATATATTGGATTATTCCAACAAAAAAAATGAATGTTTTTTTTAAATAAGTCAATCGGGCATAAAATCATGGAAGAAATGCAAACATATTTTTAAAAAACAGGCTGTGTGCAATGCATTCTCTACAATGAATCGATGTCACAGATGCTTTGTCCTGAAGCACCATTTGGTTTTACATAATGGAACCCCATGACCACATATGCTACAATTTGATAATGACATTTCTCTTATACAATGACATAAACTATGGATGCAATATTTTCTAAACAGGCAGAAACTCAAGAACATAACAGAGTAACAAATAGGAGGAGAACATAGCCCCTTCAGCTTGCTCCATCATTCATTACAATCACGGTAGATCTTTGGCTTGAACTTCACTTTTTCCACTCACCACCCACATGCCTTGAGTTCCAGAGATATCAAAAGTCTGTCTAACTCAACCTCAAATATATTCGGCGATGGGGCATTCACAATCTCCTGGGGTGGAGAATTCCAAAGATTCACAATCCTTTGAGTGAAGAAATTTCTTCATTTTTCAGTGTCAAATGATTGACCTCTTATCCTGAGACTACACCCAGTATTATAGATTCCCCTGCCTGGGGAATCTCAATTTCTATCCTGTCAAGGCCCTTTCAAATGTTGTATGTTTCAATGAGATCACCTCCCATTCTTCCAAATTCCAGATAATATTGACCCAATTTACACAGCCTATCATCATAGAAAAACCCTCTCATCCCAGGCAGTAATTTAAGGAATCTTTTCTGCACTGCCTCAAATGCAATAAACCCTCCTTAAATATGGAGACCAAAACTGTTGACAGTACTCTAAAGTGTGGTTTTAACAAAGCCCTGTATAATTGTAGGAAGACTTTCTTCTTCTACTCAAATTTTCTTGCAATAAAGTTTAACATATTATTTGTCTTTCTAATTGTTCATGGGAGCAGTACCTATCAACATCTTGTGGGGTTACCATTGTCCAGAAACTGAACTGAACCAGCCACATAAATGCTATGGTTACGAGAGCAAGTTGGAATCTAGGAATTCTGTGGAGAATAACTTCCCCTTCCGATGCCCACCGGCCCCCCCCAAACCGCCAAAGCTTTTCCGCCATCTATAAGGCACAAGCCGGATGGAATACTCGCTACTTGCCTGGATGAGTGCAGTTCCAACAACACTCAAGAAGCTTGACACCATCCAGAACAAAGCAGCCCACTTGATTGGCACCCCATCCACAAATATTCACTCCTGCCACCACCAACGCAGCAGTGTGTACCATCTACAAGATGCACTGCAGCAAATCACCATGGCTCCTTCAACAGCATATTTCAAAGCTGCAACCTCTACCACCAAAATAGACAGGGGGGTAGTGTAAACATGGGAACACCACCATCTGCAAATTCCACTCTAAGCCCACACACCGTCCTGACTTGGAACTATATCGCCATTCCTTCACTGTTGTTGGGTCAAAATCCTGGATCTCCCTTCCAAACAGTACTGTGGGCTATAGCAGTTCAAGCGGCTCACCACCGTCCACCTTAAGAGCAATTAGGGATGGGCAATAAATGCTGGCTTGGACAATGGTGTCCACATCCCATGAAAGAATTTTTAAAAGAATGTTAACTTTGTTTACTCGTACAAGGAACACAAAGTCTCTGTGCACGACATTTAAGAGTTTCACACCTTTAAAAAAACATTCTGCTTTTCTAATCTTAGCACCATTGTAAATAAACCCATTCCTCCATATTATACTCCATCTGACAACTTGATGCACATTAACTTAACCAGTCAGTATATTTTTGCAGCCTCTGTATTCTCCTCAGATCTTGCATTCCCACTTAGCTTTGTATTATCAGCTAACTTAGGAACATTACTCTGTCCCTCTCGCTAAGTCTTTAATGTGGCTTGTAAATAACTGGTGCGCCAGGCACTAATCCACTTGGTTACAGCCTAACTTGAAAATGCCCCATTTATCCCTATTCTGTTTCCTGCCTATTAACCAATCCTCAATCCATGCTAATATATTACCTCCAACTCCTTTGTCTTTATCTTGTATTTCTGGCATCTTATTGAACGCCTTTTGGAAATCCAAGTATACTAAACCTACTCATTCCCTTTACCCTACATCGTCAAACAACTCTCAAGAAATTTTTGAAAAGCATTGCCCTTTCGTTAAACCACGTTTACTTCTTTTGATCACACTGTGCATTTGTAACTGTGTTAAGACTTCCTTAATAATACATTCCAGCACTTCCCTTACAACTGATGTCAGGCTGACTGACCTGCAGTTCCCAGTTTACTCTCTCCTTCCTTCTTGAATAGTGGGACAGTTACCAACTTCCAATCTGCTGGGACTATTCTAGAATCTAGGGAATCTTGGAAAATCATCATCAGCATATTCTCTCTCCTGCAGCTATCATTTTAGCACCCAAGGAGGTATGCCATCAGCTCCTAGGTATCGTCGGATTTTGATCCTTTCAGTTTCTCCAATATTTATGCTTTGCTCATATTAATTGCCTTAATTTCCTCACTTTTATTAGTCCCAGGATACTCTCTATTTCTGGTATGTAACTTGTGTCTTTTATTGTGGAGACAGACAAAATACTTGTTCAATGCTTCTGCAATTTCCTCATTCTCCATAATAATTTCTCCTGTCTCTGCTTCTAAGGATCTAATGTTTACTTTTAACTACTCCCTTTATAAATGCTTGTAAAAGGCTGTACAATCTGTTTACATATTCTTGGCTAGTTTCCCCTCATATTACATTTTTTTTCCTTTTTTATCAAATTTTTGATGGCCCATCCTGGTTTCTAAAATATTTTTGGTCCTCAGACTTACAACTATTCTATGTAACATTAAATGCCTCTCATTTTGTAATCTAATGCCACCTTTAACCTCTTTAGTAAGTCATGGACGGATCGTTCTTGCTGTGTTTTTGCTTTTCAAAATGTATGGAAATGTATTTTGCTGAACATTTTGAATTCTTTAAATGGCTTATTTACTGCCATAGCTTTTAGTTTATTTACCCAATCAATCTTAGCCAGCTCCCCTTCATATCTAAATGATTGGTTATGCTTTAGTTTAAGATTCTTGTTTGGGATTGGAATATGTTGCATTCAAACTTAATCTGGAATTTAAATATATTATGATCAACACTTCCCAGAGGATCTTCTACTAGCAGATTATTAGTTAACCTTGCCTCATTGCACAATACTTGATCTATTATCTCTAGTTGGTCCCACAGCACATTGTTCCAGGAAACTGTCACAAAAGCATTCTACAAACTCACTTCCCAGATCAGCTTTGCTAATTTGATTGGCGGCAGTCTATATGAAAATTAAAACCCTTTACAATGATTATATGTTCTTTGTTACAAGCTCAAATCATATCTTCCTTATTGTCCTGCCACGGTATAACCATTGTTGCTAGCAGCCTATCAGCTACTCCCACCGAACTTTTCTGACCCTTGCTATTTCTGGACTAAGTACAGAAGTTACACTAAAGCTTTATAAAATACTGGCTGGGCCTCAGGTGGAGTACTGAGATTAATTCTGGACACCTCACTTGAGGAAGAGCATTAAGGCTTTGGAGTTGGTGCAGAAGAGATTTACTACAATGCTACCAAGACTGATGAACTTCAGTTCTATGGAAGAGAGGCCAGAGTTGTCTCCTTAGGGCTAAGGAAGGTTAAGAGAAAATATTACAGAGCAATACAAAATTGTAAATAGTTTTTGTAACGTTAATAAGAAACTGTTTGCAGTTCAAAAAGCTCAGCAATCAAAAGATAAAGATTTGAAGGGCATGGGCAAAAAGAACCAGAGTTGACCTGAGGAAACATTTTTTTTCAGCCCAATGTCATGATTATTCTAGCTGAAAAAGAGTGAAGGGCACAGGTTTAATGGTAACATTCAAAAGAAATCTGGGTAAATACTTGGTTTACAGGACTATATAATTAATTGGATGCCTCTATCAAAACATTAGCACAGATACAATGGGCCGAATTACCTCCTCCTGAGCTATCTCATTCTGTCATTTATGTTTACATCTCAAGTTGTTTCTTTTCAAGCCTTAAAACCCATGTTTCTCCAGTCATTCCTCATAACTAAGACATGTAAAAACAGAGATTATCCTTGTGACCTTTCTTTACATTACCTCGACTGCCTTTCTCACTTCTCAGTGAAAAAGGGGCACAGAATTTAACTGGACGGCGCACAACATCATTTGATTACAACTTGTGTACTACTATTTTTGTTTTCTACAAAATTTCTGTTAATTATTGTTATGCATTTGTCAACCATTTTGAGTCAGAGGTCTAGTTAAACCACTAGATCTATTTTCAACTTCACCCTCTGCTTAGTGCACATTCCTATGTCCTATCACGTGAAAATTGCCCTTTGGTGAACAATTGAATTAAGCTTATACTCACAATGGTCAGCCAATACAGATAGTTTGTGAATACATAGGAAAAGGTATTATTGAAAATGTATTATTAGAGAACCATTACAAAATTATTAGCAAATTTTATTTTTTGGAAAATTAACATCTCTTACCTTCTGGCATTTGTACATATAACTGCTGCTAATTGAAGATTGGCCTGTAGTGACGTGACTCTTTCAAGTTCCTACAAGCAATACATAAACAAAAAAATAAAACTTCAAATATTTTTAAAGCAGCAACCTTGCCTTTCGTGTAGTAACCTTGTTTTTAAGTGAAGACAGATGCAGATATGCCTACTCTCTCAATATTTTGCATAATGTAAAAGATTGTGCTCCAATCTCATGAAAGTCTTTCTGCACAAGTGTTACCTTTTAACCCATGTTACAGCAGAACTTTCAATCAGCTTTGAAGTATAAAATATATTCTATATTTACATAATGCCTTAAAATTAAGGTTTTAATACATTTCTGCCAAATAACACATTAAGGAATTTCATACACAATCAGCATTTTAAGTGTCTAAAGTTAAAACACAGGTTTTAACGGCAGCACAGTGGTTAGCACTGCTGCTTCACAGCTCCAGGGTCCCGGGTTCGATTCCCGGCTCGGGTCACTGTCTGTGTGGAGTTTGCACATTCTCCTCGTGTCTGCGTGGGTTTCCTCCGGGTGCTCCGGTTTCCTCCCACAGTCCAAAGATGTGCGGGTTAGGTTGATTGGCCAGATTAAAAAATTGCCCCTTAGAGTCCTGGGATGTGTAGGTTAGAGGGATTAGCGGGTAAAATATGTGGTGGTAGGGCCTGGGTGGGATTGTGGTCGGTGCTCGATGGGCCGAATGGCCTCCTTCTGCACTGTAGGGTTTCTATGATTTCTATGAGGTATTTAAATATTCTCCAACCTTCAGACCAATAATATTTCACTGCTATAATAAGATCCTATATGAATTACAGTGCAATGAATCTACTACAACTTTCACATAAAGCAATAACTGCCATATGCAAGAATTTTACAGTAGCAGAAATGCGCAAACACGTGTGACATTGAAATAGAAAATATGGTTTTTCTTTTTCGCATCAACAACAATTTGAAAAGACTGCTTCTTTATATTGACTCAAACATTAATATTCATAACAGTAACAACTCACTAATCAGTGGGTCTCACAGCCTAAAATGATCAGATGAATTTAATTCTAAAATCACAATTAGTTATGTTTTTCAAAACCTGAGAGAGAAAAAAAAATACTTGACAAGATGGAATATTAGAATTGCCTCTTGATTTGTATCAGAAAAAAACACAAAAACAAGTTTAACAAAAAAAATCATGTTTCCAACAACTCTTGCACAACTGTTAATTATTCAAAATCCAGTCTATCCAATTCTGGAAAACACACTATTTGTTCTCTGAATTAATTAATGATATTTCAATTCCCAGTGACTGATTCAAATGATCACACAGGAATATATGTTTTAAGACTTTTACTGTAACAAAAAACTAAAATCAACATTGACTGAACATTATTTAGCAAGTAACTAATATACTAAACTACAGAAAAGACATCCCTCCTTAACTTCCAAACATGACCAAAAACCCCAATCCAATTTCCAGCAGGCAGACCCAGTCTGGTGACTCCTTCTCCCGGCCACTCCAGAACAAATCTTCCAATGTCTTTAAATCAGCATAGTCCCATCTCTTCAACCCGAAAATATCTCCCATCACACCTGGCCTGTTGGCTAACACAAAGCAGTCTTTCTTCTGCTGTCCACAATTGCTACTGCTTTTCTGTCCCTCTCTGTGACACACACTCAGATCAGGGTCTCAGAATTAATAAGTTTGGCAGCAGTTTTAAAAATCAACATCTTGCTTTCAATTTGGCTTGACCCAGGCCTGCCATCATGACAACTATTTCACATGGACTTATTGCCGGGCAGAACTACAAAGAGTCCACATGCCCCTTTCCATTACTCCATTTTAACTTAAATAAAAGGAGACAGTTTAAAACATAACCATCTTCTAAAACTTCACATTTGTAGCAGCTAGAATAAGTTTAATATTCCCACTGAGAATTCAACATATTTACCTGAGTAAATTAAATCTTACAATGTGATATTCTTATTATGCTGATATTCCTGAACAATTTATATTTTGTTCTCCAGGATGTTGCCTGGTATGGAGGGTCTTAGCTATGAGGAGAGATTGGGTAAACTGGGGTTGTTCTCCCTGGAAAGACGGAGAATGAGGGGAGATCTAATAGAGGTGTACAAGATTATGAAGGGGATAGATAGTGTGAACGGTGGGAAGCTTTTTCCCAGATCAGAAGTGACGTTCACGAGGGGTCACGGGCTCAAGGTGAGAGGGGCGAAGTATAACTCAGATATTAGAGGGATGTTTTTTTACACAGAGGGTGGTGGGGGCCTGGAATGCGCTGCCAAGTAGGGTGGTGGAGGCAGGCACGTTGACATCGTTTAAGACTTACCTGGATAGTCACATGAGCAGCCTGGGAATGGAGGGATACAAACGATTGGTCTAGTTGGACCAAGGAGCGGCACAGGCTTGGAGGGCCAAAGGGCCTGTTTCCTGTGCTGTACTGTTCTTTGTTCTTATTGTTTGAGACAATGGAACACAATTTTAATTATAATTTTATATCCTCTCCCTCAGTAACTCTTATGGTATTGGGTTAAAGCATTTATCAAGACTGACCAAAATCTGTTTATATAGGAAAAAAAAATCAGTTGTCACTAGTAAATTCACAAGATGATGACATAAACCAACAGGAAATACTACCTGCTCATATATCAAATCATGCAAACATGTTGAGAGAGAAATGAATACTAAACCAGACTGTAACCAGTAGATCTTTTGTAGCACTGTGAAAAAAGTGAGGAATCTATAAAAAAATGATTTTGATGCAAGCATAGAACATAGAACATAGAAAGCCACAGCACAAACAGGCCCTTCGGCCCACAAGTTGCGCTGATCATATCTCTACCTCTAGGCCTATCTATAGCCCTCAATCCCATTAAATCCCATGTACTCATCCAGAAGTCTCTTAAAAGACCCCAACGAGTTTGCCTCCACCACCACCGACGTCAGCCGATTCCACTCACCCACCACCCTCTGAGTGAAAAACTTACCCCTGACATCTCCTCTGTACCTACCCCCCAGCACCTTAAACCTGTGTCCTCTCGTAGCAACCATTTCAGCCCTTGGAAGTAGCCTCTGAGAGTCTACCCTATCCAGACCTCTCAACATCTTGTAAACCTCTATCAGGTCACCTCTCATCCTTCGTCTCTCCAGGGAGAAGAGACCAAGCTCCCTCAACCTATCCTCATAAGGCATGCCCCCCAATCCAGGCAACATCCTTGTAAATCTCCTCTGCACCCTTTCAATGGCTTCAACATCTTTCCTGTAATGAGGTGACCAGAACTGCGCGCAGTACTCCAAGTGGGGTCTAACCAGGGTCCTATAAAGCTGCAGCATTATCTCCCGACTCCTAAACTCAATCCCTCGATTAATGAAGGCTAGTACGCCGTACGCCGTACGCCTTCTTGACCGCATCCTCCATCTGCGAGGCCGATTTAAGAGTCCTATGGACCCGGACCCCAAGGTCCTTCTGATCCTCTACACTGCTAAGAATGGTACCCTTCATATTATACTGCTGCTTCATCCCATTGGATCTACCAAAATGGATCACTACACACTTATCCGGGTTGAAGTCCATCTGCCACTTCTCCGCCCAGTCTTGCATTCTATCTATGTCTCGCTGCAACTTCTGACATCCCTCCAAACTATCCACAACACCACCTACCTTGGTGTCGTCAGCAAACTTACCAACCCATCCCTCCACTTCCTCATCCAGGTCATTTATGAAAATGACAAACAGCAAGGGTCCCAGAACAGATCCCTGGGGCACTCCACTGGTCACTGACCTCCATGCAGAGAAAGACCCCTCCACAGCCACTCTCTGCCTTCTGCAGGCAAGCCAGTTCTGGATCCACAAGACAACAGCCCCTTGGATCCCATGCCCTCTCACTTTCTCAAGAAGTCTTGCATGGGGGACCTTATCGAACGCCTTGCTGAAGTCCATATAGACCACATTCACCGCTCTTCCTTCGTCAATGTGTTTGGTCACATTTTCAAAGAACTCAACCAGGCTCGTAAGGCACGACCTGCCCTTGACAAAGCCGTGCTGACTACTTTTGATCATACTAAACTTCTCTAGATGATCATAAATCCTGTCTCTCAGGATCCTCTCCATCAACTTACCAACCACTGAGGTTAGACTCACCGGTCGGTAATTTCCCGGGCTGTCCCTGTTCCCTTTCTTGAATATAGGGACCACATCTGCAATCCTCCAATCCTCCGGAACCTCTCCCGTCTCCATCGACGATGCAAAGATCATCGCCAAAGGCTCCGCAATCTCCTCCCTCGCCTCCCACAGTAACCTGGGGTACATCCCATCCGGTCCCGGCGACTTACCAACCTTGATGCCATTCAATAGTTCCAACACATCCTCTTTCTTTATGTCCACATGCTCGATCTTTTCTGTCCACCGCAAACCAGCAGTACAACCACCCAGATCCCTTTCCACCGTGAATACCGAGGTAAAGTATTCATTAAGCACCTCCGCCATTTCTAACGGTTCCGCACAAACTTTTCCCCCTTCACCTTTTAAGGGTCCTATGCCTTCACATCTCATCCTTTTACTCTTGACATATTTGTAGAAAGCCTTGGGATTCTCCTTAATCTTACCCGCCAAGGTCTTCTCATGACCCCTTCTCGCTCTCCTAATTTCCTTCTTAAGCTCCTTCCTACATCCCGTATACTCCTCTAAATCCTTAACACCTCCTAGCTCTCTGAACCTTCTGTACGCCTCTCTTTTCTTATTCACCAGGTTCATCACAACCTTCGTGCACCACGGTTCCCGTACCCTACCAACACCCCCCTGTCTCATCGGAACGTTGTCATGCAGAGCTCCAGACAAACATTCCTTGAAAATCCTCCACTTTCCTTCGGTACTTTTCCCCAAGAATGCCTCCTTCCAATTTACCCGTCTAATTTCCTCCCTGATGACACTGTATTTCCCTTTACTCCAGAGAAACACTTTCCTAGCCTGCCTGATCCTATCTCTTTCCAATGCTATCGTGAAGGAGATAGAATTATGATCGCTATCCCCAAGATGCTCACCCACCGAGAGATCCTCCACCTGTCCAGGTTCATTAGCCAGCACCAGATCAAGTACAGCCTCTCCTCTAGTAGGCTTATCCACATACTGTGTCAGGAAACTCTCCTGGACACACCTAACAAACTCCTCTCCATCCAAACCCCTAGCCCTAGGGATATTCCAATCTATGTTTGGGAAATTAAAATCTCCCATCACGACAACTCTGTTATTCCTACATCTCTCCAGGATCTGTTTCCCCATCTGCTCCTCAACATCTCTGTTACTATTGGGCGGCCTATAGAAAACACCCAGCAACGTTACCGACCCCTTCCTGTTCCTAACCTCCACCCACAGAGACTCCGTAGTCAATCCCTCCACGGCGTCCACCTTCTCTACAGCCGTGACACTATCCCTGATCAACAGTGCCACTCCCCCCCCTCTCTTGCCTCCCTCCCTGTCCTTCCTGAAACATCTAAAACCCGGCACCTGAAGCACCCAGTCCTGTCCCTGAGACATCCAAGTCTCCGTAATGGCCACCACATCACAATTCGAAGCAGCAATCCACGCTCTAAGCTCATCCACTTTATTCACTACACTCCTGGCATTAAAATAGACACATCTCAGACCTTCAGCCTGAGCACTTCCCTTCTCTATCACTCGTCTAACCTCCCTCTTACCCTGTCTACATTCCTTATCTATTTGCGAGCTAACCTCCTTGCTCTCAGTCCCCTCATTTCGATTCCCTCCCCCCAACCTTTCTAGTTTAAAGTCTCTCCAGTAGCCTTAGCCAACCTTCCCGCCAGGATATTGGTCCCCCTGGGATTCAAGTGCCACCCGTCTTTTTTAAACAGGTCACACCTGCCCCTAAAGAGGTCCCAATGATCCAAGTACCCAAACCCTTGTCCCTTGCTCCAGTCCCTCAGCCACGCATTCATTCTCCACCGATTCCTGTTCTCACTCTCCCGCGGCACAGGCAGCAATCCCGAGATTACTACCTTTGCATTCCTCTTTCTCAGCTGTCTACCTAACTCCCTATATTCTCTTTTCATGACCCCTTCCCTCTTCCTACCTATGTCAGCAGTACCTATATGCATCACGACCTTCGGCTCCTCTCCCTCCCCCTTCAGGATTTCTGGGACTCGACCAGAGACATCCCGGACCCCTGCACCAGGGAGGCAAACCACCATCCGAGAGTCCCGTCTGTGTACGCAAAAACGCCTATCTGACCCCCTCACCGTAGAGTCCCCAATTAGCACTACCCTCCTTTCCTTACCCTTTTGCACTACTGGGCCAGGCTCAGCTCCAGAGACACTGCCACCGCTGCTTCCCCCAGGTGGGCTGTCCTCCCCAGTAGTACTCAGACAGGAGTACTTATTATTAAGGGGCACATCCACCGGGGTGCTCACCATCAACCGAGCTTTCTCCTTCCTCACTGTTACCCAGTTACCCTCCTCCCGTGGTCCCGGTGTGACCACCTGCCGATAGCTCCTGTCAATGACCTCCTCACTATCCCTAACCCGGCGAAGGTCCTCGAGCTGCAATTCCAGTTCCCTAACATGGTCCCTTAGGAACCGCAGCTCAACACACCCAGCACAGATATGGTCGTCCGGGAGGCTAGGAGCCTCCAGGACCTCCCACATCCTACATTGGGAACAACATACTGGCCTCACACTCATAATTGCCCTTTTAAACACACAGGGAAAAAAAAAGTGAATGAAAATTCTAAACTTACCTTTCCTCCTCCTGTTTTCTCCAAAGCCCTGCTCTCACTGGGTCTTTTTTTTTAGGTTAGAGGAGGAGGGAGGGTGGGATACTCTACAAGTGTAGAGTATCGGGATTCCTCTCTGTTCCAATTTATTGGGGAAAAAAAAAAATCTCTCCCTCCCAGACCTCCCTGCGCGACCACTTCCGGGTTTAGATATTTTTAAAAAAACCCGCGAAAAAGTAAGTTAAAAAATAAAAGCGCTTACCCGCAGCACTCCTCTCGCGAATCTCTCCCTCTCTGCTGTACTTCCAAGAAGCAATGAGGCCGATTCACTGAGGTGAGTAACTTTTAAAAAAAAATCTCTCCCTCCCAGACCTCCCTGCGCGACCACTTCCGGGTTTAGATATTTTTTTTAAAAACCCGCGAAAAAGTAAGTTAAAAAATAAAAGCGCTTACCCGCAGCACTCCTCTCGCGAATCTCTCCCTCTCTGCTGTACTTCCAAGAAGCAATGAGCAGCAACAATTTGTGCCTCTTAACGTGTCTGTTACCTTCCAAATTCTCTGCTTTTGTGATTTTCTTTATCCTTTGCCTATTGTAATGAGTTTTACACCTCTATTTTGTTTCCCTTCGATTTAACTATTTAAGATTTTTATTTTAGTGATTAGCTTTAGTTTGTTCTGTCTTTATTTCCCTCTGCAACCCACTAAAACAAAAGCACAATGACAGCTGGAATTAGTAGGAGTGAAATAGTGAACAATGTAGAATTGCAATCTTAACCGATATTCAACAAGGGAAAAGCACATTGGTACCTGTACTCAGCAGGGTAGACCCACCATGCTGGACAGTAATAATGAAAGATGAATGCGTGAGATTTGGGAAATAAAAGAATTGTAGTGGGAGGAGGCAGTGGTCAAAAGAAAGAGAAATGGTGGAGGCAAGAGAGAAATTAATAGGGCTGTGAAAGCATATAGAACAAGTTTTTATACAAAGCTTCCCAGAGGCAGTGCAGAAAGGATTAATTCAGTCAGTGCACAAAAACATCAGGCAATTGGTTTAATAATTTCAGGTACTGGAATTAGAACCATACACTTATCAATAGAGTGAATACAATATTGAACTAAATTGCCAAATCATATTATGCAAGTGAAAATAAGTTATGATCAAACTGGGAAGTGATCTTCATTGCATCTTGAGTGTTGCATTCAATTCTGGTTGCAAAGACACAAGACTGACATTCAAACACTGAAAGCTGTGCAAAGAGCCACAAGACTCAGCTGCACTATAAATAGTCTGAATTATGAGCAAGATTATTGAATTTGGGGTTTCTAGTCTGGGAAAGAAGGCATCCAAGAGGTAATCTCAGAAGGATATGAGATTTCTCAGACAGTGGAAAAGATACATGTAGAATATTTAAAAGTAGCTTGCAAAAGTGGGACATAGCCTTTAAAAACACCCACTGCTTATAAGAGAGGATAAAGAAGTTCAGCTTTGCCCCTCTCCTGCCTGTAACAGCAGACAGCAGAGTTTTGGATGACCTCAAGTTTACCGAAGGTAGAATCTGCGAGGCCAACCAGGCCATCCTATTGAAATAGGCATGGCTGGAGGTAACAAAGGTCTGAATAAGGATTTCAGCAGCAGATGAGTTGAGACAGTTGAAAGATGTGACAGAGATGAAAATAGTGATCACTTAGTGATAGCACAAATGTAAGGTCAGAAGTTCATCTCGGAGTCAAATATGACACCAAATTGCAAACAGAATGGTTTTGCCTTTTGCCAGGGAGAGAGATGGAGTCGGTAGTTTGGAGCAAGAACCAATGACAATGGCTTCAGTCTTTCCAATATTTAATTAGAGGAAATACTTGCTCGCCCAGTAGTGGGTGTCAGATAGAGTCTGATATTTAAGCAATAGTGGAGGAGTTGGGAGATAGCGGTGAGAGCTGGGTGTCATTAGCACACAAGAAAACCATGCTTTTGGAGGAAGCTGCTGAGAACTAGCATGCCTTACGACTCTCGATGAGCATTGGCAACATATTCAATCATAGGAAAAATCACAAACGGGCATACTTCCTTCAACGGCCATCTGAAGAAGTTCAAGAGAATGAACACTGCCAAGAGTTAGTGCTTTCGTGAGAGGACAAAGAATTGCAGGAAGGAAAAATAAATTTGAAAGAAGCAAGTTAAAAACTTGATTTCCTCCTGAGAATGTTCTGGTACCCCCTCCTAAAGGTTTCAATTATGAGGTCGGGTTTTAAGAGATACAACTCACAGGTGAATCTAGACTGATGGTATTGAGGGCAGGATAAATCTTACTCACATAAGTGCATACTTATTTCCTTCCATGGGATGCGAGTATCAGTGGCTAGGCCAGCATTTATTGTCCCCAATTGTCCTTTTGTTTATTCATTCATAGCATGTGGGCATCGCTGGCTTGGCCAGCAATTATTGCCCATCCCTAATTGCCTTTGAGCTGATTAACTTGCCAGGCCATTTCAGAGGGCATTTAAGAGTCAACCACATTGCTGTGGATTTGGAGTCATATGTAGGCCAAACCAGTTAAGGAAAGGATGGCACTTCCTAGTGCAGGAAATTCCTACTGCAGGAAAGAATGTCCCGAGGCGTGGTACATTGAGGAGTCCATGCAGACGCTACGACAACGGATGAATGAACACCGCTCGACAATCACCAAGCAGGAGTGTTCCCTTCCAGTCAGGGAACACTTCAGCAGTCACAGGCATTCAGCCTCTGATCTTCAGGTAAGCGTTCTCCAAGGCGGCCTTCACGACACACGACAACGCAGAACCGCTGAGCAGAAACTGATAGCCAAGTTCCGCACACATGAGGACAGCCTCAACCGGGATTTTGGGTTCATGTCACACTATCTGTAACCCCCATGACTTCCCTGTGCTTGCAAAACTCACTAACTGTCCTGGCTGGAGACAATACACATCTCTTTAATCTGTGCTTGGCCCTCTCTCCACTCACATTGTCTATACCTTTAAGACTTGATTACCTGTAAAGACTCGCATTCCAACCATTATCTTGTAAATTGAGTTTGTGTCTGTATATGCCCTGTTTGTGAACACAGCTCTTCACTCACCTGACGAAGGAGCCTGAGACTCCGAAAGCTAGTGCTGCCAAATAAAACTGTTGGACTTTAACTTGGTGTTGCGAGACTTCTTACTGTGCTTATCCCAGTCCATGCCAGCATCTCCACATCATCACTTCCTCGTGAACCAGATGGATTTTTACAAAGTCGACAATGGTTTCATGGTCATCATTAGACTTTTAATTCCAGACTGAATTCAGATTTCATCATCTGCCATGGTGGGATTTGAACCCGGGTCCCCAGAGCATCATCCTGGGTCTCTGGACTACTCGTCCAGTCATAATATCACGATGCCACTGCTTCCCCTTGAATCACTGCAGCCCATGTCCAGTAGCCACACCAACAGCACTGTTAGGAAGGGAGATCCAGAATATTGGCCCAGTTACCATTAAGGAACGGCGATATAGTACCAAGTCAAGGTGCTGCGTGGCTTGATGGGGAATTTGCTGTTGGTGCTTTCCCATGCATTTTTTGCCCTGGTCCTTCTAAGTGGTTGAAGTTGTGAGTTTGGAAGGTGTCTTCAAAGGAGCCTTAGTGCATTTCTGGAATGCACTTTGTGGATCGCACATACAACTACCACTGTGCATTGATGATGGGATGTGAATGTTTAAGGTGGCGAATGGGTGCCAATCAAGCAAGTTGTTTTATGTTGATGGTATTGAGCTTCTTGAGTGTTGTTGAAGCTGAACTCACCCCGGCAAATGGAAAGTATTCCATCACACTTCTTATTTGAACCTTTAGCTGGAGGGCAGACATTGGAAGGTCAGTTACTTGCTGCAGAAGGGCAGCACAGTAGCACAGCGGTTAGCACTGCTGCCTCTCAGCGCCAGAGACCCGGGTTTGATTCCCGGCTTGGGTCATTGCCTGTCTGTGTGGACTTTGCACATTCTCCCCGTGTCTGCATGGGTTTCCTCCGGGTGCTCCGGTTTCCCCCCACAGTCCAAAAATGTGCAGGTTAGGTGAATTGACCATGCTAAATTCTCCCTCAGTGCACCCGAACAGGCGCCGGAGTGTGGCGACGAGGGGATTTTCACAGTAACTTCATTGCAGTGTTAATGTAAGTCTACTTGTGACACTAATAAATAAGCTTTAGAATTCCCAAGCTTTGACCTGCTGTTGTAGCTACAGTATTTATATGGCTGGTCCAGTTCAGTTTCCCGTCAATAATGAACGTCAGGATGTTGCTAGGGGGGGGTTTCTAGCGATGGTACTGCCACTGTATGTTACGGGGCAATGGTTAGATTCTCTCTAGTTGGAGATGGTCTTTACCTAACACTTCAGTAACATGAGTGTTACTTGCCACTTAACTGCCCAAGCCTGGATATTGTCCAGGTCATGCTGCATTTGGACTACTTCAACATATGAAGAATTGTGAATCATACTGAACACTGTGCAGTCATGAGCAAACATCTTCACTTCTGATCTTATGATGAAGGAAGTCATTGATGAAGCAGCTAAAGATGGTTGGGCTACCGTGAGAAACTCCTGCAGTGATGTCCTGGAACTGAGAGAAGGGATCTCCAACAACCTAGAATAGCAACTGTAACCAGCTGTTCTTCTTTGAAGCTAAATGCTGTTGTGTTCATCAATTGGGTGTAGCTGAGGTTATTTACAAACTCAACTCAACTTTTGACAAAAGGATTATTGACATGAAATGTTAACTGTTTTCTCTCTGTACTGGTGCTGCTAGACCTGAATATTTCCAGCATTTTTGGTTTTTATTTTAGATTAATAATAAATTCATTTTTTGGAAAATAATTTTGCCATTGAATTTGCACTCCAGGTTATATTCAGTTCTTAATCTGTTACCCAGAATTTTCAATAAGTCTCTTGAATCAGCTGCTAAATGTGGCTCAAGTTCAGTCCAAGAATACCAGCTTTTCCCTTTTTGAAAAGTTGTGGAGCTTTCCACTGCATTGCAGTTGGGTTGAGGAATAAACTAATTTTCCATTCTTCATATTGATAAATATTGGAGTACAAGTGATTTGGTGAACCTTATTGTGCAATTTATTGTGCAATAAATTGTATATCCCATGTGACTTACCTAAAATATACTGAACTCCATAAAATAGTGACAAAGTCAGTGAAAATCCTGGTTTCTAAGTGATATTACTGTTCAAACTATTTGGTTGGTATCATTTTTGATTGGAATCATGTTCACACATTTATTTTTCATCTCAAAGCAAGTTTTGGATTGAATAAAAATGGTGATCTCTTACCTTCACATATGCAGCTTGTTTTTCAAGGATTAAATCTGCAACTTTCTTTGATACCTGTGAAGAAAAACAAACAGTTTATTAGAGATTCTTGTATCCATATTGCCTGGGCAGATTTAAGAATTTTCCTACTGCACAACTTAAATGCTTTTAATTTTGCTGAGAATATTTACTAAAATGTAGACTCCCTGTGCCAGTGGTGTTTCTGTCCGTAAACATAAGCTTCATAACTGGAGAAGTATATCATAACACAGACTTGGAAGGTACTGAACCAAGTAATCAAGTCAAAAACTCACTTAGGTAACTAAATTGGAAGCTATGAAACTACCTACTTCATTTTCTACATACTCTGATTGGAGTCACAGAGTATATGCAGACAGCAGGTTTGGTCCAAGCATTTAACTGAACTGTCCACCATAAAAAAACTGATGAAGTCCAGACTATATCCCTTTTACAATCATCCCTCTTACAGAGCATTAATTCCTAAATATGTTGCAGGTCACTCAAGGATGCACACAAGCCACCTTCTAAATGCCAGAGAAATTCCACATACAAAATCTTAATCAGGACTTCAAGTCTTGTACAAAGGCAAATAGGCAGCCTACATCATACAGGGAATGTAGCTGGCTTGCTTTGAACATTTTTAATAAGTATTTTGTATTGGGACGGTTCTTCCTAGACATTTTCCTGTGGTTTAAAATAAGCTAGAAAAAATATACTCAATAGCTCACATACCCATTTTTGTCTCCTGAACACAACATCTCAGAGTACGATACAATTGCACAAGTGGCTTTCCACAACTCAGCCAAGCAGCCAGTCGGATTATAATACGGACCTAATTTTTTTCACAATCCATAACAATGATTTAGATGAGGGGACTGATGTAATATATCAATGTTTGGTAAAATAAGCAACAAGGCTGTGAAAGGATCGGAACAGAATGAGTGAGTATGAAAGAACATGGCAGATGGAATAAAAGGTGGCGAAGTGTGAAGATATCCATTTTCATTGGAAGAATAGAAAAGCTTTTTTTAAAATGGTGAGAAAGTATGTAATGTTGGTATTCGGAAGAGCTGGGGTGGTCTTGTAAGTCATCAAGTTAGCATACAAGTACAGTAAGCAATTTAAAAGGCAAATGATACATTAGCCTTTACCAAAGAGACTGGAGTACAAGAATTAAGGAAATCATGCTACAATGGCATAGGGCCTGAATGAGATCACATCAGAAGTAGTGCACAGTTTTGATCTCTTCACCAAAGGAAAGATATACATACTTTGGAGGGAGTGCAACACAAGTTCACTAGACTCCTTCCTATGAGGAGAGACTGGGTATGCTAGGCCTGAAGGTTGAAAGGATGCATGTTAATCCAATTGAAACATATAGGCCGGAATTTTACCGGCACGCCAGCCCCGATTCTGGGGGCGGGCGAGGCTCGGAGAACGGCATTCTCTGTTGGCCTCGGGCAGGATCGTGCGAAAGTTGGGTGGACGTGCCAGTAAAATTCCACCCATAAAATCCTTAAGAGGTTTGACAGGGTGGATGTTGGAAAGATATTTCCCTTGGCTGGGGAATCTAGAACATGGAGTAAAAGTCTCAGAATAGGGGGGGCAGCCACTTAAGATTGAGGGGAGAAGAATATATTCACTCAAAGGTTGTGAATCTTTTGTTTTCTCAGTCCCAGAGAGCTTTGGATGCTCATTTGTTGAGTATATTTCAGACAGAACGCAACACGAGGTAGGAACAGGAGTAGCTCCTGCTACCCCTCGAGCCTGCTCTGCTATTCACTATGATTATGGTTAATACTTGACTTCAATTTCACTTGCCTGCCTGCTCTCCACATCCCTTGATTGCCTGAGGCCCCAAAAATATATCTATCCCTGCCTTTAATATATTCAATGAATGAGCATCCATAACCATTGGGTAAAGACTATCAAAGATTCACAATCCTTTAAGTTCTCCTCACTTTAGTCTGAAATGATTGATTCGGGGAACTAAGGAGTATAGGAATAGTGCAGGAAGGGAGGTTGCGGTAGATCAGCCATGATCCTTTTGCATGGCAGAGCAGGTGTGAAGAGCTAAACAGTCTACGCCTGCTCCTTTTTCCAATATTCTTATGCTTTTACTCTAAAAGAGTGCCTGTGGACATTTCAATCACAGGACCATTACTGCTAAGTTTACCAGCTAGGCATACAACTCCAGCAAGTATTACTGGAGGCTAATCAGGTGAGGACAAGTCAGATTTCCCAACTTTAACCCTGGCTAATTGCAGAATCCCCACTACCTACCCATAAGTGAAATTAATTACTTAGCTGATATTAGAGACTGAACTGAGGGCATCCGAGCAAACATGCTCCAAAATTACATCAGACAATAGCCATTGAACTGATATGTAGAATCTCATTAATAATCTAAAATGCTTTGCCATAATAATGATTTTTATTGATAATTTTTTTCAAAATTTGTTGGTGATATAAGCTGATCATATTATAAATGATAAAACCACCATTGGGTCAAGTCCTGGAATCCCCCCTTTCCCCTCCACATAACAGCACTTTGGGAGTATTTTCACATAATCGGTAGTATTACAAGAAGTTGGATGAACAACTCCTTCCCAAGAATAAATAAATGACTTGTCAATGGCACCTACATCCCAGAAACGATCTTTGAAAAAATGGTTTATAGTATAATTTTCTGGTTATAACTACCATAAACAATAAATTACAGCATTCTCAAGTTGCAATATTGCACCAAATAGCAGATCATAGAACCACAGAACGCCTACAACGCAGAAAGAGTTCATTTGGCTATCAATTGCTCATCCCACTTCCTTGCCTTTGCCCCAGAGCCCTGCAAATTTTCCTTTTGGGTGCCTGTCCAATTGCTTTTTGAAAGCCACAACTGAACTTGAATCCATCACACTCGCAAACAGTGTATTCCAAACTCTAACCACTTGCGGCAGACAAGTAATCTCCCTCATGTCACACTTGGTTGCTTCACCAATCACTTTAAATCTGTATCCTCTGGTTCCTTCCTCAACAAGAACAATTTATCTCTATCTACTCTGCCCATCTCGTCCCAACATTCTTAATGAGAACATCCCAATTTCTCTAATCTATCCACTTAACTGAAATCCCGCATCCCTGGAATAATTCTCAGAAATCGTTTCTGGGCTCTCTCAAGAGCCTTCACATCCTTCTGAAATTATGGAGTCCAGTATTGGACACAATAATCCAGTCGAGGCCAAACCTATGTCATTCACTTATATCAAGAAAGTCATTGGTCCAAGTATTGATCCCTGGGGAACCCCACTATATACTTTTCTTCACCTCAAAAACAACTGTTCAACTGTTTCCTCTCACTCAGCCAAAGTTTCCATGCTCCTTCTGTCCCTCTCCATCCTACCTCTGTTCCTTTCAATGTTCAGTGTCAATCATATGGAGCCCGTGTATAGGTCAGATTTTGAGCTTTTATTTCCAATCCCAAACTGACCTGTCTCAGATTTCCTACGTTGTTCCAATTCAGTTCAATGTATGGTTCAGGGTCATCACCTTTCTCCTGGACATTCTGATCCAAACAATTGTTACTAAAAAATTCAGATCTTAATTTATAGTCTCTATTTTCTTCACAAACACAAAATTCCTGAAAGTAGGATGGAACAGGCAGGGACCAGGGAATGAAAGTAACAAAGTTAATATTTGGGGTGGAGTTCTTCCATCAACACATAGTACTGCGGAAGGAGAATGGGTCAGGATCCATGGTACTACCATCTTTTGTGAGGTATTTTCCCCCCAGGCTGCTCACTATTTCTCACTTCCACATCTTCTTGCGAGTGGGGGTCTTCCATGTCTTTCCATTTCACCCAGTTTCCGCCACCACTACCCCTGCCACCTCCAACCACCAACAACTACCTAAGGATTCTAATATCCTTTTGGTATGTTTCCATTTCCTCGCCAATGATTTTTTTTTCAGTTTATTAATTCTCTCTCCATTTTACTCTTTATTTTGTCCAACCCGAGAGAAACTAATATTTAATCCCACACTTCTGAAGGGTATACACCCAATACATCAAAACCTGTCTTTTCTCTCCAGATATGCTGACTGACATCTTGCGCCCATCCATCATTTGATTTTTTTTCAACCCAAATTCATGAGTGACATATTTGTCTGGAGCAGCTGTTCTCAAAGTTTCCTTGGTACAGTGTTCTGCTGAACACAACTTTATAATTAGAAAAAGACTCACAAGCTTGCAAGTGCCTTCCGTTGGTCAGTATAAAACTTTTGTTCATTTACAAAATTCCTAAATTGTTGAAGTAAAATACTTAAAATTTACATTACTGCTTTTAATACAAGATTATTGTCAAACTCTAACTTCATTATTGTCTGTGATATATCAAATATGAAGGGGATAGATAGGGTGAACAGTGGGAAGCTTTTCCCCAGGTCGGAGGTGAGGATCACGAGGGGTCACAGGCTCAAGGTGAGAGGGGCGAAGTATAACTCAGATATCAGGGGGATGTTTTTTACACAGAGGGTGGTGGGGGCCTGGAATGCGCTGCCAAGTAGGGTGGTGGAGGCAGGCACGCTGACATCGTTTAAGACTTACCTGGATAGTCACATGAGCAGCCTGGGAATGGAGGGATACAAACGATTGGTCTAGTTGGACCAAGGAGCGGCACAAGCTTGGAGGGCCGAAGGGCCTGTTTCCTGTGCTGTACTGTTCTTTGTCTTCCAAAACTTCAGCATTAAATTCTTATATACAAAAAAAACTTTAGTCAACAAGTAATAAAGACCACTCTGGCCCTTTAATCATATTTACCACAGAAAAATTAGCCATGTCAACAATATTGTAATGCCAGACGAATAGACTGACTCTGTAGGGTTAGCTATAGACAAGTCATGATGTGAAGACGCCGGCGTTGGACTGGGGTGGACACAGTAAGAAGTCTCACGACACCAGGTTAAAGTCCAACAGGTTTATTTGGAATCACGAGCTTTCGGAGTGCAGCTCCTTCATCAGGGGCTCACCTGATGAAGGAGCAGCGCTCCGAAAGCTCGTGATTCCAAATAAACCTGTTGGACTTTAACCTGGTGGCATGAGATTTCTTACTATAGACAAGTCGGAATATTTTTCAAACTTGCATCACATCATTCCCAGACTTCCATTTTGGTGGAATACATCGTTAAAGAGAAAACGCATCATAGACCAAGGAGTTGCCTGCATGTGCTTTGACTACTTATCTTAATTTTCTCCAAAATAATTAATAATGAAGATACTTACAGCACCTTGCTGTTGTTTCAGTTTATCCCTGTATTCTTCCAGATCTTGTAGATTGAGAACAGAGGGGAGTTTCTGTGGACAAACAAGAAACCAGCAAATCAATATCCTACATATAAATTAATGAATGGTCGTTACATTAGAAAAATAATGTACTTGAAAATCATCAATGCACACTTACGATAGCAATCTTATGGTGTAGATTATTTTCAAAAAAAGTTAATTCTCAGCAACATTAATTTTGAGGGGACTCAGTGCAGCATTTACTGACATAGAGTCAAAGAATTTTACAGCACAGAAGGCCATTCAGCCCATCATGTCTGCACCAACTTCTGAAGGAGGTACCCAACTCATCTCATTCTCCAATCCTATGTCTGTAGCCTCTAAATTCATCACTTTCAAACACGCATCCAGCTCTCTTTTGAAACCTCCCACAGAATCCGCCTCCACCTCTCCTCAGCATCACAGTCCAAATCCCAACAACTCTGAGCAAAAAAGGTTCTCCTCATCTCACTCCTAGCTCTCTTAATCCACATCTTAAAATTGTGACCCCCTAGTCACTGACATACCAACTAGTGGAAACAGAATATCCTTCTTTACCCTGTCAAAATTGTTCATAATTTTGAACACCTCAATAACGTCACCTCTTGATCTTCTCTGCTCCAAGGAGAATAAATGGTGAAGCTTGTGGCACAGGTAGTATTTTTGAGATTACTACCTTGGAGGTCCTGGGTTTCAACCCCAACTCCTGAAACTGGTCCTGCAAGGCCTCAAAGTTGTCCCTCCCTATATTGATAGTTCCCATTTGAACCACCATGTCTGGTTGTTCACCCTCTCTTTCCAGAAGTTTGTCTAGCTGATTTGTTACATCTTGCACCAGACTATACAGGACTCACAAAACCAGCTGCGAACTAGACTGTCTACCCCTCGAATTACTGAGTCACCCACTATCACCTTTCTAATGGGCCTACCAGCCTCTCTCGCTTTTCCCAGTGTAGCCTCGGGCACCATGGTACTGTGGTTTTCCCTCGAGTCATCTACCCCGACTCACTTTGTTGTTCACTTCATAGGCATCTAAAATTTCATACCTGCCAGACAGCCAAGGAGTCTTGGGTTTCCTGGACCTGCTATCTGTTTTCCTTTTAGTGAATGGTCATCTACTCTCCTGCCATCTCTACACTCCTCCCTGCCTGACTATCACAATGTGGAGTTACTACCTTCTGGAACAACCGTTCCAGAAACCCAGTTTCCTCTTCTATGGTGTGCAGTGAAGACAGTCGCTGCTCCAAATCAGCCACATGTTATTCAAGAACTGCTACCCTCTGGCACTTCATGCCGATGTTACTGTCCTGGATGTCTTGAAGGATCCAAAACCTCCCACATCCTGCATGCCATAAGATATGGGAGCAGAATTAAGCCATTCTATCCATCGTGTCTGCTCCGCCATTCAATCATGGCTGACATGATTCTCGTTCCCACTCTCCTGCCTTCTCCCCGTAATTCTTGATCCCCTTATTGATCAAGAACCTATCTATCTCTGTCTTAAAGACATTCAATGTCTGGCCTCTACAGCTTTCTGTGGCAATGAGTTCCACAGATTAACCACCCACTGCCTGAAGAAATTCCTCCTCATCTCAGTTTTACAGGAGCGCCCCTTTACTCTGAGGTTGTGGCCTCGAATTCTAGTCTCTCCCACTAGGGAACATCCTCTCCATGTCCACTCTATCTAGGTCTCTCAGTATTCTGTAAGTTTCAATTAGATCTCCCCTCATCCTTCTGAACTCCATCGAGTATAGACCCAGACTCCTCAACCGCTCCTCATATGACAAACCCTTCATTTCTGGGATCATTCTTGTGAACCTCCTCTGAACCCCCTCCAAGGCCAGCACATCCTTCCTTAGGTATAGGGCCCAAAACCACTCACAATATTCCAAATGGTCTTGTATTCTAGCCCTCTAGGAATGAATGCTAACATTGCATTTGCCTTCCAAACTGTCAACTGAACCTGCATGTTAACCTTAAGAGAGTCCTGAACCAGGACTTCAAGTCCCTTTGTGCTTCAGATTTCCGAAGCCTTTCCCCATTTAGAAAATAGTCTATGCCTCCATTCTTCCTACCAAAGTGCATAACCTCACACTTTCCCGCATTGTATTCCATCTGCCACTTCTTTGCCCATTCTCCTAACCTGCTGCAAGCTTTCCCAGAGTCCCTGCCACCTTTACTGATCAAAATAATGTACACTGCTTCTGCTCCAATTGTCTGGAAGACTTGGAAAACACTGGAAATATCAGCAGAAGCATTTAAAGTTTTCTATTCACCGTCATCACATTCTTACCTAGCTCAAGTATCAAATATATGTTAAATCTAATGAGATTTTGCATTTCAATTGGCACATCCTTTATAGAAGCGTGGTACCCTAAATCTGAAAGTGAATCTCAGTACCACGTTCCCTTAAATCTTTGTGGATAATTTTGGCCTATCTTTACTCCACTCGAGAGAAATATCAGGCAGGGTATAAAACTAGCTTTGCACTCAATCCCATCAATTTCCAGAGTTTGGCTATAACTGCATACTCCCTGGGCAACCAAAAAGCTACTTGTGTATCTCCAACTGAGGCACAATCTAAAAAAAGGAGAAAGTAAACATGTTGTTGTTACCTCCAGCTCATGGTTTACAGCATCAAATGAATCATTGCTGAAATAAATTTCTTCAATGCTGTTAATTATTTCTTGCTCCTCTTGAGGGTCACTGGGAATTTCTCTTAATTCTCTTAGTTCCTCCTGAATTTAAAGAAAAGTAAAAATACATTGTGTAAGGGGATACAGGTATATCAGCACTAAGTTGTCTGCATTTATAACCAAGGAATAAAACTAAGTTCTGTTGCTTGTAAATATACAGATCAAGGTAACTAATTCAGTTCAACTTTGTATTCATTAAATTATTCTAGTTTAAACAAAAAATGAATTTCACTGTTACTGAGGTTTAATTTGTAGTTTAAGAATGCTTTGGTAGAGATGGCTTCTCTGCCTTTCTGATCAGTTTATGTATAACTGAAACAGTGGTTTTATCTCATAGCTACAGAATAAATACAAGCACATAAGGGCAAGTCGTGCCTCACAAATTTGATAGAATTTTTTGAGGAGGTAACTAAGTGTGTTGATGAAGGTAGGGCAGTTGATGTCATATACATGGATTTTAGTAAGGCGTTTGATAAGGTCCCCCATGGTCGGCTTATGATGAAAGTGAGGAGGTGTGGGATAGAGGGAAAGTTGGCCGATTGGATAGGTAACTGGCTGTCTGATCGAAGACAGAGGTTGGTGGTCGATGGAAAATTTTCGGATTGGAGGCAGGTTGCTAGCGGAGTGCCGCAGGGATCAGTGCTTGGTCCTCTGCTCTTTGTGATTTTTATTAATGACTTAGAGGAGGGGGCTGAAGGGTGGATCAGTAAATTTGCTGATGACACCAAGATTGGTGGAGTAGTGGATGAGGTGGAGGGCTGTTGTAGGCTGCAAAGAGACATAGATAGGATGCAAAGCTGGGCTGAAAAATGGCAAATGGAGTTTAACCCTGATAAATGTGAGGTGATTCATTTTGGTAGGACTAATTTAAATGTGGATTACAGGGTCAAAGGTAGGGTTCTGAAGACTGTGGTGGAACAGAGAGATCTTGGGGTCCATATCCACAGATCTCTAAAGGTTGCCACTCAAATGGATAGAGCTGTGAAGAAGGCCTATAGTGTGTTAGCTTTTATTAACAGGGGGTTGGAGTTTAAGAGCCGTGGGGTTATGCTGCAACTGTACAGGACCTTGGTGAGACCACATTTGGAATATTGTGTGCAGTTCTGGTCACCTCACTATAAGAAGGATGTGGAAGTGCTGGAAAGAGTGCAGAGGAGATTTACCAGGATGCTGCCTGGTTTGGAGGGTAGGTCTTATGAGGAAAGGTTGAGGGAGCTAGGGCTGTTCTCTCTGGAGCGGAGGAGGCTGAGGGGAGACTTAATAGAGGTTTATAAAATGATGAAGGGGATAGATAGAGTGAACGTTCAAAGACTATTTCCTCGGGTGGATGGAGCTATTACAAGGGGGCATAACTATAGGGTTCGTGGTGGGAGATATAGGAAGGATATCAGAGGTAGGTTCTTTACGCAGAGAGTGGTTGGGGTGCGGAATGGACTGCCTGCAGTGATAGTGGAGTCAGACACTTTAGGAACATTTAAGCGGTTATTGGATAGGCACATGGAGCACACCAGGATGATAGGGAGTGGGATAGCTTGATCTTGGTTTCAGATAAAGCTCGGTACCACATCGTGGGCCGAAGGGCCTGTTCTGTGCTGTACTGTTCTATGTCTATGTCTACATATAGTTGCTTGCAGGCAGAGACGTGAATATTGCTGAAAAAAGACATACTGTCGAAGCAGGACAGATGCAAGAATGTCAAATTTCAAAGGGAACAACAATTTCTTCTGCATGACAAAAGGGACGCTGATTGATTGGCAAGTCAGCTCTGCACATGTGGGAGACCCAAAGTTCCCATAGAGGTAAGTATAGCTTTCTTAACAGAACGAACCTGCCAACCAATCAGCACCCCTTTTCTAATGCAGTATAAATTGCTGTTCCCTGTGAAATTTGACATTCTTGCATCTGCCCTGGTGAGCACAAAATGAATAGCTTCAACAGCTATTTTTTCAGTAACACTGAAAATTAGCATTTGAATAGTAGATAAAGATAAAGAGCATCTATTCAACTATATTAAGGATATTACCATCATGCTGATTATTGGTCTAAGTTATAAGTCATGAATACCGTCCTTGCATTACATTTCTTATACTTGTTTAAATACAAAGCTTCTTAAACATGTTTCCTGTTCTTCAATAAAGTATTAAACCCATAAACTAAGAGTGCTCAAGCGTGCCAAGAGTCAAATGCATGACTTGAATTAATGACAGTGATCAATTAATTTAGGCTTATAATTATTTCACAGACAAAAAGAATGAGTTCATGATTCAACTTCAATTTGGTGAGAAAAAGTGCAATCGTTTTAAAAATATAAACAGTAATTGAAAGTAATTTGATTAAATCAAATTAGATATTAAAACAAATTAGATTAATCCAACATCACTATAGAGTCATCACTAGTGGACCACAATCTCAAGTTGCAAAGCTGGCTTTTTTTTATTTGAAACAGAGGAACACAAGAAATAGCAGAAGGGAGTAGACCCTACGGCCCTTTGAGCCTCTCCACCATCCAATACAATCATGACTAACCATCGGCTTCAACACCATTTCCCGCATGTACCCCATATCTCTTGATTACCTGAGATACCAAAAAGTCTGTCCATCTTAGCCTGAAACATGTTCAACTATGGACAATCTACAAGCCTCTGAAAAATTCCAAATATTTACAGCTCTTCAAGTGAAGAAATGTCTCCTTGTCTATTTCTTAAGTGATTGGTCCCTTACCCTGAGACTGTGTCCTGTTTTTTAGATTCCCCATGCAGAGGGAGAAAACTTCTCAGTGTCTACACCCTGGCAAACACCTTTATGATAAAGATACAGATCAGGATCCTGGAATATTTTAAAGGATATGCTAATTTTGGAAGACAGGGCAAAATGAATTACTTTTTAAAAATTACATGAAAATTGGTTGGGTGGTAAATAGTGAAGATAGTAAATGGTTGCAGGGGGATATCAATGGACTGATCAGGTGGACAGAGTAGTGGCAAATGGAATTTAACCCAGAAAAATGTGAGGTAACACAACTGGGGGACAAGGAAAAGGATTACACTTTGAATGGTAGGACCTGGAAAGTACTGAAGATCAGAAGAAACTTGGAGTGCATATCCACAGATCCCTGAAGGACAGGTGGATAAGCTAGTGGAGAAGATATCTGGGATACTTGCCTTTATTAGCCGAAGCACAGAATATAAGAGCAGGAATGTCATGCTGGAACTGTATAAAACACTGGTTAGGCTGCAGCTGGAGTACAGTCTGCAGTTCTGACCACCACATTAGAACATAGAACAGTACAGCACAGAACAGGCCCTTCGGCCCACGATGTTGTGCCGACCTTCATCTGAAACCAAGATCAAGCTATCCCCCTCCCTACCATCCTGGTGTGCTCCATGTGCCTATCCAATAACCGCTTAAATGTTCCTAAAGTGTCTGACTCCACTATCACTGCAGGCAGTCCATTCCACACCCCAACCACTCTCTGCGTGAAGAACCTACCTCTGATATCCTTCCTATATCTCCCACCGTGAACCCTATAGTTATGCCCCCTTGTAATAGCTCCATCCACCCGAGGAAATAGTCTTTGAACGTTCACTCGATCTATCCCCTTCATCATTTTATAAACCTCTATTAAGTCTCCCCTCAATCTCCTCCGCTCCAGAGAGAACAGCCCCAGCTCCCTCAACCTTTCCTCATAAGACCGACACTCCAAACCAGGCAGCATCCTGGTAAATCTCCTCTGCACTCTTTCCAGCGCTTCCACATCCTTCTTATAGTGAGGTGACCAGAACTGCACGCAATATTCCAAATGCGGTCTCACCAAGGTCCTGTACAGTTGCAGCATAACCCCACGGCTCTTAAACTCCAACCCCCTGTTAATAAAAGCTAACACACTATATGCCTTCTTCACAGCTCTATCCACTTGAGTGGCAACCTTTAGAGATCTGTGGATATGGACCCCAAGATCTCTCTGTTCCTCCACAGTCTTCAGAACCCTACCTTTGACCCTGTAATCCACATTTAAATTAGTCCTACCAAAATGAATCACCTCACATTTATCAGGGTTAAACTCCATTTGCCATTTTTCAGCCCAGCTTTGCATCCTATCTATGTCTCTTTGCAGCCTACAACAGCCCTCCACCTCATCCACTACTCCACCAATCTTGGTGTCATCAGCAAATTTACTGATCCACCCTTCAGCCCCCTCCTCTAAGTCATTAATAAAAATCACAAAGAGCAGAGGACCAAGCACCGATCCCTGCGGCACTCCGCTAGCAACCTGCCTCCAGTCCGAAAATTTTCCATCCACCACCACCCTCTGTCTTCGATCAGACAGCCAGTTACCTATCCAATCGGCCAACTTTCCCTCTATCCCACACCTCCTTACTTTCATCATAAGCCGACCATGGGGGACCTTATCAAACGCCTTACTAAAATCCATGTATATGACATCAACCGCCCTACCTTCATCAACACACCTAGTTACCTCCTCAAAAAATTCTATCAAATTTGTGAGGCACGATTTGCCCTTCACAAATCCGTGCTGGATTATAGGAAGGATTATAGGAAGGATGTGATTGCACTGGAGAGGGAGCAAAGGAGATTCACCAGGATATTGCCTGGGCTGGAGGGTCTGCGGTATGAGGAGACATGGGATAGGTTGAGGCTGTTTTCCCAGGAGCAGTGATGGTTGATAGGGGACCTGATAGATATGTATAAGATTCTGAGGGGCATAGATAGCCTGGCTAGAAGGATACTTTTCCATTAGGAGAGGAGTTAATAACCAGGGGGCATAGATTTAAGCTAAGATGTAAAAGGCTATGAGGAGAAACTTTTTCACCCAGAGGGTGGAGAGATTCTGGAACTCAATTCCTGAAAGGGAGTTGAATCAGTAACATTTAAGAAGTATTTAGAGATTCACTTGCACTGCCATAAGCTCCAAGGCCAAGGATTGGAAAATGGGATTAGTGTACTCAGATCTTTGTTGACTAGCGTGGACACGATGGGTTGGATGGCCTCCTTCTGTGCTATAAACATCTATGAATATTATAGGTTGCTTTCATTAGAATGTTGTTGATTGTTGTAGAATGCTGTGGATTGTCTCAGCTGTTATGGTACAATTTTTCACAGCTGTCAAAATATGAGCAGAATTTTAGTGCAGGTTTTTGGATGTGGATTGATCTGAAGCCTCCTTGGTGAGATAGAAGCTCTTAATGAAAACATTTCTTTTCACAGCTTTGTATTTACAGAATATCAACCAGTCAGGGAAAAGCATCAAGGAAAAGGCTTATTTAAATAAACTAACAACATTGAGTTAACAGCGTAACAGAAGCATGAACTCTATGAGTGCCTTCTTCACTTATTAATATGCTGCTGTCGTGGGTAAAATTCAATTATCAAAGTACCATACTTTGAGCAATAAAGACAAAAAATCTGAAAGAAAACATTGGAAATCATGGAAAATGCAGCATTTGTGAGAGAGAAGCAGAGTTACATTGCAGGTTAGTGACCTTTCACCTGTTGAGAAGTCACTGATCTGAAATGTTAACTATTGCTTATATTGTTTATGGGAATCAGAAGCACTCTCCCCAGACAACAGCTCAAAAAAAAAACATCCACTGAATAAAATAGGCCGCTTTTCAAGCTGGCAAGACATTTTGTAACCTGCAATATGGATTCAATTCCATCTATTTTAAATTTTGAAAATCAAATGCAAATTTCTCTGAATCTAGCCTCTGCTTAAACAGTAATAGAGAATTTCAAATATTGCAAGTACTGATGCACCTCCAGTGCATTTCTGCCAATGTGGTCAACCGATTTGTTCAGCGTGGTGCAATTTAAAATAGATGGAATTGAATCCATATTGCAGGTTACAAAATTTTGAAGTTGCGGAGCAGTCAAATTTTGATTGATGATACTGTACTGCCATCTAGAGAGTTGAAACAGCATTAGCACAATAAAAAGAGCATAGCAGAACTAACTAACCCAGCATCTGCAGCAAAGTTTACCATGAATTAGGCAATCCAAGGCAAAACAACACAGTTGTAAACAATCCATATACTTGCCAGAGGCACAGAATCAATCCTTTTAACATGGATTTTTCATCAGCCTCTGACCTAAAATACCAGCAGCATCAATCATCAACAGCTTGCATCAGCCACACTTCACATCACATTTGGCTTCAGATCCGCTGACCTCACAATTTGGGAATACTTTTGTCATCTAATAAACCCTGGATGATAAATCTCCAGTTGTTCCTTTGTTGCCCTTTGATGAATATTTCTCGTAAATAGACATGGTAAGCTTCATAATTACATTGTTCGCACAGCAGGTCAATGCAATCAAATAAAGGTAGTGCTTTGGAGGTGAACGACAGGAGAGAGGAAAATAGTCTCCTATGGTAAACACCACAGAGACTGAACAGCACAAAGAGGATCTTAATTCACACTCAGCTACAAGAATGTCATTGAGATGAACCTGCTTAATGCCAACAGAGACAGAGAGGAAACTGCAGTGAAGCAACTTGAACATGAAATGGTAGGGGAGATCTAGGACATTATACACATTGTACAAGAGTACAAACAGAAACGAGGCTGGCTCAATCATGAAGAAACCCTATTATAATAATAGATAGCTACCTGGCTGTTCAGCACAGCAGGGTGAGAAAATTCAAAAAAGTTCCACAAAATACAAGTGAAAAGGGTAAATAACTGAGACTGGGAATCTGAAATAAAAACGGAAATTGTTGGAAATACTCAGCAGGTCAGGCACCAACTGTAGAGAAAGAAACAAAGTTAACACTTCAGGCCTATAGCCTTTCATGAGAATTCAGAAAATAGAAGGCTTTGTGTTGTCAAACAAAAGGGAGTGGTATTGGGACAGATACAGGAACAAAGCTGTATCAAAAGAAGATCTGAATGGCAAGATAGCTACTGTCCAAATGCAAAGTGAAGGGAAGAAGAGAGAAACAAGAGAAAAAAAAGCAAGGAAACAGAACAAAATGGGGGCAGAGAGCTGAGATGGTTGAAATCAATGTCGAGTCCAGTAGGGTGTAAAGTCTCAAATAGTCGAAAAATGAGGGATTGGTCCCCGAGCTTCCTTCATGCTCTCCACTTGCTCCCAACCAGTCCTATCCACCACACTACCCTCCTCTGTCTGGGTGAACTAGCTCTCATGTTGAACAACTTCTTCTTCAGCACCATTAACTTCCTCCAAATGTAAATTGTTGCTATGGGTGCCCGCATGGGTCCTATCTATGTCTATCTTTTTATGGCATGTGTGGAACATTCTTAGTTCCAGTCCCATTCAGGCTCCCTTCCGCAACACTTTTTCTTGCATATTGAAGACTGAGTGCCATTTTCTGCTCTCGTTTGAGAGGTTTATTAGTTTTGCTTCCAATTTCCAGCTTCTCTCAACTTCACGGCTCCCATCTGACTCTTCTCTTCATCGGCTTCTCTGCCTCCATTTCCTGGGATAAGCTATCATTCAATATTCTCTGCAAGTCCACCAACTCCCACAACTACCTTAACCACATTTCCTCATATCCCCAGTTCCCTGTAAAAACTTTATTCTAACCTTCAGGTTTCTCAGTCTCTCGCACATCTGTTTGGATGATGTAACCTCCCATATAAGCACTTTTGGTATATGTCTTTCTTTGTCCTCAACCAAGGATAAAACACCCCCCTCCAATCTGGATACCCCCCCCCCCGGAAAGATTTCAGTGGATTGGAAAACAGCAAATGTAATACCACCATTCAAGAATGGAGGGAGACTGAAAGCAAGAAACTACAGGCCAATTAGTCTAACATCGTTGGGAACATATCAGAATTCATTATATCAGGGAACTAGGAGCAGGACATTTCTAAAATCATAATACAATCAGGCAGAGTCAAATTTCTTTTATTAGAGTTTAAGGAGATAACAAGCAGAGTAAGTAAAGAGGAGCCAGGAGATATAGTGCATTTGGATTTCAAAAAGGCATTCAATAAGGTGCCACATTAAAAGCTGTTCCACAAGATAAGAATTCATGGGATTTGGGGAGATTTATTAGCATGGATAAATGATTGGTTTTAGATTCTTTATACATTGGGATCAGTTCTGGAGCTGGGACCTGTACCGACCAAGTGCATTATACCTAACAGAGCTGAGACAAATCTTCTTGCGGATAATTGCGAGTGCTATTGGGGAGGGTATAAGCTAACTTAGCAGAGTTGTGGGAGGTAATACTAAGAAGGGATACCGAGGTGCAAAGAATATTGGAAAAGACAGATTGTATGAGAGTGGTAAACAGTAAGATATTAGGTGGGTTCAGCGTAAGAGGGAATTTAATAAGTTTAAATTAGGGTTACAGTCCATGAGTTGCAGACATAGATAACCACATAGAAAATTATATTGCAGCGATAACAAAGAACAGGTTCGAAGAAAGGCAGGGCTGGACATTAAATATTCCTAACTCCAAGGTGTTCAGAAAAGAAGGAGATGCACCATTGGTGGTGGAGAACCTTTCAGTGATGAAGAGAGAGGATGTTCCAGAGGGGCCAAGGGCAGCATCTGTTTGGCCAAAGATAAGGACTCACATTGCTCAGCATAATCTATAGGTCATAAATCAGTAGGAAACATGTGGAAGAACAAAACTGCAGCAAAATTACAGAGAAGTCCAAAAATTATGGAGTTAATAATCACTTGGGTAAACGCTGCTTAGTCAAGGAAAGCCAGCATGGATCTATTGAGGGCAAATTATGTTAAACTTGCATATGATTTTTGATGAGGTAATAGGGAGGGTTGTTAAGGCTGTTGGTGTGGTGTTCATCGACTCCCAAGACACATTTGATAAAGTGCACATACATCAGACTTGTAAAATTAGAGCTTATAGAATAAAAGGGACAGTATCATCACGGATACAAAATTAGCTGAATGGCAGAAAATGAAATCGTTGCGAACGGCTGTTTTTCAGACCGGCAGTTTATAGTGGAGTTCCTCAGAGGTCAGTGTAAGGACACTTGCTCTTCCTGATGTATATTAATGATGGCACAGTGGTATTATCACCAGGCTATTAATCCAGAAACTCACCCTGGGGACCCGGGCTCGAATCCCGCCATGGCAGATGGTGGAATCTGAATTCAATAAAATGGCATCCAGTTCTGGGTATCACACTTTCGGAAGAATGTGATTAGAGAGAGTGCAAAAAAGATTCACATGGTCCAGGGATGAGGGGCTTCCATTACGTGGTTAGATCGGAGAAGTTGGGACTATTTTTCTTGGGGGAGAGTAAGTTGAGAGGAGATTTGATAGAGATATTCCAAATCATGAGGAATCTGGACAGGGCAGATAGGGAGAAACTATTCCCATTATTGGAAGCATCAAGATCCAGAGGGCACAGGTTTAAGGTCATTGACAAAAGAAGCAATGGTAACATGAGGAAAAACTTTTTCACATGGCAAGTAGTCAGGATCTGAATACACTGCCTAAAGATGTGATGGAGGCAGAGTCAATTGATGCTTTTGTTGGGGAATTGGATTATCTGAAAAGGAAAAAAATACAGTCAGGGGGACGGGGTGTGCTGGGGTCGCCAGTTTTGTAGTTATCAAGATGTGAGATTATGATTTTTGATTAGGTAATAGAGAGGGTTGATAAGGCTGTTGGTGTGGTGTACATCGACTTCCAAGACACATTTGATAAAGTGCACTCACATCAAACTTGTAAAGTTAGAGTTTATAGAATAAAACGGACAGTAGCATCACGGATACAAAATTAGCTGAATGGCAGGAAACAAAATAGTAGCGAACGGCTGTTTTTCAGACCGGCAGGAGGTTAATAGTGGAGTTCCTCAGAGGTCAGTGTAAGGACACTTGCTCTTCCTGATATATATTAATGATGGCCCAGTGGTATTATCGCTAGATTATTAATCTAGAAACTCAGCTAAACGTCTGGGGGCCCGGGCTCAAATCCCGCCATGGCAGATGGTGAAATTTGAATTCAATAAAAAAAAAATATCTGGAATTAAGAATCCACTAATGACCATGACATTTCCTAGATGACCACCTAACTAAGTGCCTCAGTCATACATCTGGTCTCCGACAATCTGGAGACTGGAAGATTGAGCCCAGTGATTTATTTGGACTACTTTCAATTTAGCATACAGCTCACAATATTGTCTCCTCTAAATTGAGGAAAACAATTAGATAGACAGGGTGATTGCTTTCTGGAACACCTCTTCAGTCTGAAAGCACGACCCTGAACTTCCAATTGCCTGTCATTTTAATTTTCACCCTAACTTCTCTATTCTTGGCTTGCTAAAGTATTCCAATGGAATCCAGTGCAAGCTCAAGAAACAGCACTTCATCTTTCAACTGGGCACTTTGCAACCTTCTGGAATCAAGTTATCAGCGCTAATCCAAAGATTGGCTCCAGGGCAATTCCTGTGTTAAGGGGGCTAAATTATTTACCATGCAGCTTTATCTTCCAGCAGAAGAGAAGAGATTTCTGCTGAGGTCTAAGATTAACAAGTAACAACTTGGGTCCATAAATATTTTCCCATTGCTGCATGATTCAAGGCCTAAAGTATACTGTATAAATACAATAGGAAACCAAGACAGCTTTTAAAATGAAAGTGTGATGAAATCCACGGTATGCAACACCTGTGGAGAAGTGCATGTGAGGTGTTGTTGTAGTAACTTCTGCTTTAAAGCCTGTTTTTTTTGACACAGTCCCTAACTGAAAGAGAAACTAAAACATTAGGTTTCTGGAAAGGGGGGTTGTGACTTCAGGTTTCTAGCTGTGACATCAGATTTATGAAAAATCAGATTGTGACCTCAATTTGCTAAGGAAACAGAGGCTGGCTGAAACTAAAGAGCTCTCAGAGATGAGATTTCAACATTAAAGCAGTGAAGACATGCTGAGGAGAATTGTATGTGAGACAGCTTAAAAACAGGGATATTGAAATAAAATTACTGCTACGCCTTAAGTTTTCCAGGCACAGTTTAACCACAGCAAGCCATACAGTACACTGGGTTGTTACTGAGTAGTTGAATGAAAGTGACTCTGGGCAATCTATGCTATCAAACTGTTGTGAACCAAGCTAAGGAAGTTCTGCAGAAGTACGCCACTTTGGTGATGACCACATCCCAGGATGAAGTAAAGCTTCTGTCAGAGGTGATGCAATGACCAAATCCTGCATGAAAAGGAGGAGTTGAAGTCTACCTGAGGAAGACAGAGTTGTGACGGACTATGCGGTTTAACGTAGTGCCATATATATCATGGGGACTGCCAATAAATCCATGACATCTATCTTTGTTGTGCTGGCCACTTAAAGCATAATTTATAGTTTCTACTGAATGCAATTTGCTGGTTAACTCATGCTTAATTTATGTTGATCTTGGTTTGCTTGTTAAAGGGCAAGTTATAAAAAGTGAAATCCTGTCCATTGGTTTCTTCCACTGGGGTTGTTTGACAAGTTTGGTTCTTATAGTTTATCAGTCTCCATGGGGGTCATTACAAAATGCAAAATTGTTTTACAGATTACCAGCAAGGATGGTGGAACAGAGGATCACAGCATTTTTTTAAAATAGGAACTGAGATACATTTCTTAGTTAAATGGATATCAGAGCAGATAGTTCTAAAATCACCGTTTACAAGGGCAGGTGAATCATACCAATGCTCTTCACTTACCCAACAGCATCACTGTTTTACTTTAAATATAAAAGCAATACTGCATCATTGATGAACTGAGTACCCATGCATCAATCAATGAATTGATCAATTTGATAATTACCATCGGAAAAGTATGAATATTTTGCATGAAAGATAACAGAAGATTTTCTCAATACAAAAATCATATGACATTTGTTAATCAGACAGTACTGAATCAGGAAACAAAACATCAGGCAATGTTTTGAATGAAAAAGGGATGAAGAATGACAGATATTTACTGATCAACTAAGTGTTGATTGCAACAAATAAACATGAATCTACAAATTTCACATGCGCCAATTTAGCACACCTAGGGACAGTGAAAATACACCCAATCAGGAATTCACAGGTCAGGCAGCACTCAAAGTAAAAACTACTCATTGGATCTAATTGGATCTAGGGGTGGCACAGTGGTTAGCACTGCTGCCTCACAGCACCAGAGACCCGGGTTCAATTCCGGCTTGGGTCACTGTATATGAGGAGTTTGCACATTCTCCCCGTGTCTGTGTGGGTTTCCTCCGGGTGCTCCAGTTTCCTCCCACAGTCCAAAGACGTGCAGGTTCGGTGCATTGACCATGCTAAATTCTCCTTCAGTGTACCCGAACAGGTGCCGGAGTGTGGAGACTCAGGGATTTTCACAGTAACTTCATTGCAGTGTTAATGTAAGCCTACTTGTGACTAATAAATAAATAAAAACTTTAAAACTTCAAGAAAAATAACGATAAACTGGCTGAAATGCAGCACTTTCTCATGTCATGTTCCACTCTTTGGATAGGCTCGCTGCAGATCGACAGCATTATGATATATTGCTCCCACTATTCAAAATCACTTTGACTGGATGTTAATTTTGAAAGTAAAAGGTTTTAGAAGTCTAAAATATGTTCCATCAGTTGCCTTGATATAGAATCATAGAAACGCTACAGTGCAGAAGGAGGCCATTCTGCCCATCGAGTCTCCACTGACTCAGAAAGAACATCTTACCAAGGCTCACCCTCCAAATACCTCCCCTCCACTGCCCCCATCCCCACGCATTTACCATGGCCAATCCACCTAATCTATACATCTTGGGACTGTGGGAGGAAACCGGAGAACCCGGAGGAAACCCACACAGAAACAGGAAGAACTTGCAAACATACAAGGCAAACTCCACACAGACAGTCACCGAAGGCTGGAATCTGGCGCTGTGAGGCAACAGTGCTAACCACTGTGCCACAGTGAGACATTTTTCCACTTCTTACACCATCATTTTGCAAGCTAAGTAGAATTGCCAATTTCAGAAGTGTAAACTTTTCAAATCCATGACCTCTTCCACCTTGAAGTGGTGGAACACCCCTAGCTGTGAGTTCCACTCTAAGGGTGACAGAATGATTAGCACTCCTGTCTCACAGTGCCAAGGACTCACATTCAATTCAGGCTTTGGCTGACTGTATGTGTGAATTTTGCACATTCTGCCCTTGTCTACGTGGGTTTCCTCCAGGTGCTCCAGTTTCTTCCCACAGTCCAACGATGTGGAGGTTAAGTGGACTGGCTACGATAAATTGTTCCTTCGTGTCCAAGTGGAGTCACAGGTGGACAGAGTGGTAAAGAAGACATTCAGCATGCTTGGTTTCATTGGTCAGAACATTGAATACAGGAGTTAGGATGTCTTGTTGAAGTTGTACAAGACATTGGTAAGGCCACACTCGGAATACTGTGTACGGTTCTGGTCACCCTATTGTAGAAAGAATATTATTAAACTAGAAAGAGTGCAGAAAAGATTTACTAGGATACTACCGGGATTTGATGGTTTGAGTTATAAGGAGAGGCTGGATAGACTGGGACTTTTTTCTCTGGAGCATAGGAGGCTGAGGGGTGACCTTATGGAGGTCTATAAAATAATGAGGGGCATAGATCAGCTAGATAGACAATATATTTTCCCAAAGGTAGGGGAGTCTAAAACTAGAGGGTATAGGTTTAAGGTGAGAGGGGAGAGATACAAAAGGGCCCAGAGGGGCAATTGTTTCACACAGAGGGTGATAAGTGTCTGGAACAAGCTGCCTTTGTCTTTTAAAAAGCATTTAGACAGTTACATGGGTAAGATGGGTATCAAGGGATATGGACCAAATGCAGGCAATTGGGACTAGCTTAGGGGTTCAAAAAAAAGGGCGGCATGGACAAGTTGGGCCGAAGGGCCTGTTTCCATGCTGTAAACTTCTATGACTCTAAGATGTATAAGTTAGATGGATTGGCCATGGTAAATGTGTGCGGTTATAGGAATAGGGAGGGAAAGGGTAAGATACTCTTGTCAGAGTGTTGGTGGAGACTCAATGGGCCGAATGGCCTCCTTCTGCACTGTAGGGATTCTATGATAATTCTATGATTCAAGACACACAACAATCTGCCTTGAAACTATATCACCATTCTTTCATCATCACCAGGGAAAAATCCTGGAACTCCCTTCCTGACAGCATTGCGAGTGTACCTACATCACGTGACTGCAGTAGCTCGCTACTACCTTCTCAAGCTACGACATCCACACCCCATGAATGAATAAAAACATGTGGGGAAATTTTGAGCTGTTGCCACATGGAGCATCCTCAGAAAAGGACAATGTCATGCCATTATCTTGGGTTGGATCTGAATCAAAATTTAAAGTATACCATAGCATATAAGAAAAAACAAGCTAATGTTTTGAATGTGAACTCATCAAAACCTGAATGCACAGCAAATGGGCATTTTCAAATGTTGGAGACGGGTAAAAACAAGTGGATGACACAAAGAATAGCTCAGTGAGGCAATGAAAACCATTTAACGAACAAAAGAATGTGAAAATAACTAGAAATATTTAAATACACAGAAAAGCTGCTTCTGTATTGGTGCCAAAATAGATACAGGTAGTGTGCAGCTGCCAACAACCCCATAACAAATCCACAACACCAGACAGGGGAAGGGCCCAAGGGATTAAAAAAAAACTGTGCCAGCAGCTAGCACCAACTGTGCAAAACCCACTTAGAGCTGGCAGCTCCATTACTTCAGAATTGCAAGAAAACAGAAATAAAAACATCTGCCAATTGAAAGAATCTGAAATAAAAACAGAAATTGCTAAAAATATAAACCGTGCCTGTCAGCATTCCAACATGCTGAAAGGCATCAAAACTTCAGAACTACCCTTTTACCCACACCATCTGCCTTTACCTTGCCCTCACAATGCTGATTCAACACAAAACTGCACTGCTTCCTCCAAGGTCCAAAGCAACCCGCCCCTTGAAGGAAATGGGGGAGGTGACTTTGGTTACAAAAGTCAGACAACAGAACAGAATGATGCAAGAGCCATGAGACAGATAAAGCTTGTACTGAGCTTGAATGGAAGACTGCAGGAGATTTAAGAGACAGAATATAAAAATAAGCTTGTGATGATGTCAAGATTAACATAATGTTTATAAATTACATTGGACAAAGAATGTTGGACAAGTGTAAAATAAAGTAAAATAAACCCTTTAAAAACAAACAGGGGTGATGTTGTAAATGATGATATAGAATTGACAGAATCAGAACATAAAATAAGAAGGAAGACACTCAGCACATTAAGTGCGCTGGCTCATTTGAAGGGCAATCCAGTTCATCCTATTCACCCACTCATCTGTTTCCCTGCAATTTTTTCTCCTTCAAATATTTATCCTATTTCCTTTTGAAGGCTATTAATGAATCAGTATCCACAATCTCATCAGGCACTGCATTCCAAATCCAGACTACTCATTGCATAAAAAAGCTTTCCCTCGTGTCGCTTTTATGGATTTTACTGAGGCGCTTGGCAAGGTCCCACATGGCAGACTGGGACAAAAATTAAAATCACATGGGGTTTGGGGTGGACTGGCTAGATGGATACAGAACTGGCTTGATTATAGAAGACAGAGAGTCATGGTGGAAGGGTGTTCTTCAGAATGGAGATCTGTAGCTAGTGGTGCTCCACAGGGATCAGTGCTGGGACCTCTGCTGTTTGTAGTATATATAAATGATCTGGAGGAAAATGTGAGTGGTCTGATTAGTGAGTTTGCGGATGACACGAAGATTGGCAGAGTTGCTGATTGTGCTGAGGGTATAACAGGACGTAGATAGATTGGAGACTTGCCACAGAAATGACAGATGGAGTTTAATGCAGACAAATGCAAGGTGATGCATTTTGGAGGATCAAATTTAGGTATGAATGATACTTTAAATGGCAGAACCCTTGGGAACATTAATATACAGAGGGATCTGGGTGTGCAGGTCCACAGTTCCCCAAAAGTGGCAACACAGGTGGCCAAGGTGATTAAGAAGGCATGTGGCATGCTTGCCTTCATCAGCCACGGCATTGAGTACAGGAGTTGGGAAATCATGTTGCAGCGAAATAAAACCTTGGTTAGGCCGCATTTGGAGTATTGCGTACAGTTCTGGTCACCACATTATCAGAAGGATGTGGAAGATTTGGCGAGAGTGCAAAAAATGTTCACCAGGATGTTGCCTGGTCTCGAGGGTGTTGGTTATGAGGAGAGGTTGAATAAACTAGGATTGTTTTCACTGGAAAGACAGAGGCTGAGGGAAGACCTTGATAGAGATCTACAAAATTATGAGAGGCATAGACAAGATGGATAGTCAGAGGCTTTTTCCAAGGGAGGAAGCATTAATTACAAGGGGACACAGGTTCAAGTTGAGGGGGGGAAAGTTTTGGGGAGATGTACAAGAGAAGCTTTTCACGCAGAGAATGGTGGGTGCCTGGAACGCGCTGCCAGAGGATGTGGTGGGAGTAGGCACATTAGCAACATTTAAGGGGCATCTGGATGGGTAGGCAGATAGGTCGGAAATAGAGGAACATGGACTGAGTAAGGGCAGAAGGTTTTTTTTTTAATTAGGGCATCATGATGGGCAGGCTTGGAGGGCCGAAGGGCCTGTTCCTGTTCTGTACTTTTCTTAACTAACTTAAAGTTGTTCTATTCCTGCAGTCACATTTCTGTGAAATAGTGAACCTTAACTTCATCAAGCACCTTTAAAATATTTTAATCTGCATACCCACTATTTTTTTGTTATAAAGTTCTTCTGCTGTTTCCTCAAAGAGCTTTAAATTTGTCTGAGAAAATTAGCCTTTTACAACTCGGAGCTGGATTAGTCCATGTCTTTTTAAATATTAATGCTGTCTTAAATTATGACTTTGAATCATTGCAGCATAGAAAAGAGCCATTCTGCCCTTCTTGTCTGCACAATCTCTCTACAACTCAAATAGTCTCAATCCCCCGCAGGACTTTAAATTTCCTCTCTTTATGTGCACAGCCAATTCCCTTTTAAAAGCTACGATTCAAACAGTCTCCACCACACTCCAGACTCTAACCACTTGTGTTAAAGTTATTCCTTATATTGTCTTTGGTTCTTTTGCCAACCATCTCAAATCTGTGTCCGCTGATTCTCAAACCTTCCACCAGTGGGAAATATTTTCTCTCCATCTACTCTGTCTCGTCTCATGATTTTGAATACCTCAACCATCTATGCTGTAAAGGAGAACATCACCAGCTTCTCCAAATTAAAGTACCTGATGCCTGGAACCATTCTCATATATCTTTTCTCATCCTCTGTAAAACACATTTGCTGTGTATTCAGGTTTTGATAAGTCCTGATTTTATTTGCCTCATTGGTGGCTGCGCTTTCAGTTGTCTGGCCCCTAAACTCTGGAATTCCCTGCCTACACCTCGCCACCTTTCGACTTTGCCTTCGCACTTTAAGACAGTTCTTAAAATCTCTCTCTTTGAACAAGTTTCTGACCAGCTGATGTAATATCTTAAGTGGCTCAGTGTCATATTTTGTTTATAATTCTCCTGTGAAACACCTTGGGATAGTTTACCATGTTGAAGGGGCGATATAAATATAAATCATTGTTAACCACTTTCTCAACCTGACTGGGCATCTTCAATTATTTTAGCACAAAAACCCAAGGTATCTTTGCGACTGCACTCTGTTTAGAATTGCACCCTTTATTTTATTCATGCTTCTGCCTACCAAAGTGCACCACTTCACACTTTGTATTAAATTTCACCTATGTGTCCGGCCACTCCATCAGCCTATGTCTATGACTTGTAGATGTTTACCTACCTCCTGATGGTTTATCTCATCTTGGACAGAGATGTTACAATGACAACCGTCAATCCTCTGGCAAAACTTTCATTTCCAGGGATTGAGCTCTAAGATTCTAGTTGCTCTCTAAATTTCCTCAACATTCTAGGATATCAGGGTCCAATGCCTTTCCACTTGTTTTTCCATGAGATTGTTCAATCCCAATCCCTATGGATAGTTATCTTTAACCTCCTCGGGTACTCTCATTATTAGAATCTTGGGAAAATTAAGGCAAATTAAAATTTTAGCATTGCTGCCTTACTTCTATTCGAATGAGATTTCATTTTACGTTGCAGATCAATCTTGCTCTTTAATTGTTATTTTACATTTTCAGATACAGCAATAAGAAACAATACACAAAAGGGTTTCCTGTTTACATTTCAAATAAAGCTTATTTTGCTTATATTCTAATGGTAGATAAGTCTCAAGCACGTTAATGGTAACTACTATCGAAAAGAAAGGAAGCACAAATGAAGAGCAGCAAGATGGGCAATATATTTACATCTAATGCTCAGGTAATAAATAGTTCCCACATTCACTTTTCCAACTGTAAAGCCGACTCGATATTAAAGCCAGTCTGAATATACAGAGTGGAATTGCTCCTTTTCTAATGAAGGTACTCCGCAAAATAACAGTTTAGCTGGCAAATTTACTGCAATTCGATGTTTAACTAATGTGCAGCAATATGAAACTTACTTTCCAAGTTAGTGTGGTTCAAGTCATCATCTGTTCAACATTTGCAATTCAAAAGATTTTCAAAGTCAGAAGTTGTTTACCAATATAATACATTATCCATGTCCAAACTATCTTCTCACAATTTTCCTAACACAGAATATTTTAAAGAATTTGGAAGATTACCACAATCTTTCAATTATAAAAAGGGTGATTGAAACATTGGCATCATAGGCATTAGAATTCTTGGCAAATAAGACTGAGACTAAGATTTAACTTTAACTCATATTTCTCCTGTACATTAATGACAAAAATATAATGGGCAGAATTTAAATGTCAACAGGCAGGAAAGGCGGTGTGTAGCCTGCCACCTCCACTGCCAGCTTTTCCTGCCACATTTTTTCCCATGGTCACAGGAAACACCCTCATCTTTCTCCTCCCTCCCCCTGCCCCCCCACTGCCCCCAACCTACCATTGACCTTCCCAACAGAAGCCTTCCTCTCTTGCACAGCCCCTTGGCACTGCCCAGGCATGACACTCTCCTCCAGGAGCTGTACTTCATAGAATCCCTACAGTGCAGAAGGAGGCCGTTTGGCCCATCAAGTCTGCACCAACCACAAACCCACCCAGGCCCTATCCATTGACCCCAAGTATTTTACCCTGCTTGGCCCCTGATACTAACGGGCGATTTACCATGGCCAATCCCCCTAACCCACACATCTTTGGACTGTGGGAGGAAACCAGAGCACCCGGAGGAAACACACGCAGACATGGGTAGAATATGCAAACTACACAGACAGTCACCCGAGGCCAGAATTGAATCCGGGTCCCTGGTGCTGTGAGGCAGCAGAGCTAACGACTGTGCCACGATGCCGTCCGTACTTACCTGTGCGCCACAGGCAGGGACCATTCGCCAAGTCCTCATTTGTCAAAAACTGTTGTAAACCCCGCTGACGTGACATCATGCTGGTGGAGGGGGTCAATATATTGGAGAAGCCTGTTAATGATATTTAAATGCATGGTAATGGGGCAGCACGGTGGCACAGTGGTTAGCTCTGCTGCCTCACAGCGCCAGGGACCCGGGTTCAATTCCCAGCTTGGGTCACTGTCTGTCCGGAGTCTGCACGTTCTCCCCGTGTCTGCGTGGGTTTCCTCCGGGTGCTCCGGTTTCCACCCACAGTCCGAAAGACGTGCTGGTTAGGTGGATTGCCATGCTAAATTCTCCTCAGTGTACCCGAACAGGCACCGGAGTGTGGCGACTAGGGGATTTTCAAGTAACTTCATTGCAGTGTTAATGTAAGCCAACTTGTGACTAATAAATAAACTTTAACTTTTCCAACCTTTCATGGCAGGAACCTCATTATAAAAAGATTCGGAGGTGTTTAAAATCATGAAGTGTTTAGATGGAGTAAAAGAAGAGAAATTGTTTCCAATAGCTGAAGGCCATTAATCAGAGTGCACAAATTTAAAGCAATTGATAAAAGAACCAGAGATGACAGAGGAATCATTTCTTTATGCTACAAGTGGTTAAGATTTGGGAGGCAAAGCCTGATAGGATATTACATACAGATTCAACAATAGCTTTCAAAAGGGATTGGATAAGTATGTGAAGAGAAAAACCCTACGAATATGGGAAATAAGCAGGAGTGGGACTAACTGGATTGTTCTTTGAAACACTGGTGCAGACTTGATAAGACAACTGCCACATTTCTGTGCTATAGCAATCAGTGATCCTATTCATTTGTGAATAACATTAAAATCAATAATATAATTGTAGATTTATCTATATCCTGATGCTATCAAACCAAATGATTTTCTCTTCTTTTGAAGGGAATGTTGGTGGAAATTCCGCTATAATTCCTCTGAAACATTCAAGTAATTTCCAGAATATTTCTATTCCCAAAAAAAAGGCTTCAGCTCACAGGTGAAGAATTGGGATTAATAAAAAGACTTGCCTGCACATATAGAAACTGTAATTATACATGAACTCGTTAAATACCATACATAATATTAGGCAACATAAATTTTAATTCAATACCTTGCTAGGTACCCGAAAATTTTCAACAGGTGACTTAATCTCTGGCACACTTTCTTGGGGGCTTTTCAGGCCCTGTAAGTAAAAATACAAAAACAAATGTTTCACATTGAAAGAACTCCATGAGAATAACTATAATGCATAGAAACATTGACAGCAACAAGCTGATAAGGGATGCAGGACACAATTTAACCCCTCAAATATGTCCACCACCAGAAATATACTACAAGTCCTGATATCTCATCCCAATTTAGAAACTATCCTAAATATTCTCTCAAGTTTAGAAGGACAAAAATGTATAAATGAGTAGCAAATACAAATCAGAATTAAAATGCATTAGGAACATTTCATATGTTCATTATTCTGCTTTACTGTAATACCAGGACCTAACTCTTTTAATCTGTTCGAAGAGCTGGTACAAATATTCAAAGTTTCAAAGCTGTCATTCAACTGTCTTTGTCATTGTTTAGAGAACAAAAGAGAACAGCGCACAAACTGCATCCTGAACACTCAAGTCCTGTGTTTTTTTTAATGAATTACAACGGTAATTGGAAAAAAATTGAGCTGGGCGACCAGGTGGTGCAAATTTCATGTTTTAGTTTTGTTACCTACAATCACAGTCTTTTAAATAGAAAAAGAACCAAAATTCTCTTTGCACACAGGAGAAAGGCTGGATACAACGAAGCATTTTCAACTTTGATGAATAATTTTACAACTGCCTCATTCACTGTTACATGGATGACAAAAGAAGAATTTGGCAGACAAGAAGAACTACAACGTTCTGAAGACATTGCAGAATAGGAAGAAAAGATAACTTTCCTCCTATTCTCCGGGTGAAATGTGCATGCTCTGTAGGTAGTGGTATCACTTCCACACTTACTTCAACATGAAGCTGCTCCACTGTAGGCAATGTGATAACAGTGTCAAGCAAGGTAGGACTACACCACTTTCAACAATGGAATAACTCCAGACATGGATTGAGACAAACTTCCTGTATAGGACTTTTCAGCTATAGAAGCTCTGTGGTTTGGACCTCTGCTTCTTCACTAAATGGTGATTTGAGTGTAAGCATTATTTGTTGATGAGATTAAAGATATTTTTGTACAAACTAATAAGCTCTGCATTTCTGCTAATGGTTTGATCCATCGTGGAATCAGGCATCGCTTTCTCCCTAGATAAATCATTGCCGTCAGCCAGAAATTGTCGATGCCTCTCATCAGTGAGTTCAGTGTAACAAGTAGACGAGTTCAGTTCTTCAGTACCTTCTTCAACACATAACACTGACTCCTCCAAAAAGACAACAGGCAATTCATTTGCATTGACAGTGGAATCAAAGAGTGCAACAAGATCTAGGACCTCATCTTCTAACGGATCATCTGTTTCTCCAAAGGCTTCCATCTCATGAACTTTGACAGGAAAGAACCAACCAGGTCTAGAAGTTCCTCTGACAGGGGGCAGCACCTTTTTCAGTACCTTCTGTATCTATGAGCTAGTCTTCTAGTTCATTTGCAAAAAGAGAGATCCGTTATCTCCTCCTGTGGTCCAGTGGTTGGTGTTTCTAGAATAAAAAGTGACTCACTGCGTAATGAGTGAACTTCAGTGCTGCTACTGAATCGAAGTCTGACAGTCCTTTAACCAATGTCGGAAATTATCCATCGAGCATTGCTTTGCAGTTCTCTTGATACTCGTTGAGCTTCTGTAGAAGACCAAGTCTTAAACACGCTGAGCAAAGAAATTGGCTGGTTCTGTAAGATGTAAAGGATTTAGTTAATTTATTTTTCTTCATGTCGAAGGTTTGTGATGAACTGACCTTTCACTTGTGTCCCCAGGCCCTTGTAGCTTTAAGGCAATTTTGAAGCTTTATCAATCTGCCTGATTAGACAACAGACTTCTGCCCCATTTAAATTCCATCCTGTAGCCTTGGACTCCCAACTCCACAGACCTAAACTGTCTAGTGGCTTTGTTGAACTCGCCAATGAAATCATCAGGTTGGAACAGTATATCCCCTATTTCTTGGACCTGGGATTATTTTCTAGCTCTCTTCCCTGGATACTCTTTTGGATTTGCGAAAATGTTTGAAAATGACTGGTCCTGCCACAGAGAATACATCCTGCTTCCCATGTTGGACAGTCTTTGTGGTGCTGTCTGTTGGCACCACATCTGGAGCAACCGAAAATAGATGAAAGAGATCTTCCAGTCTCTTCAGTGGCTTTGCCAGGCTTTTTCTCGTGCTATTCAGTGAGCACATCACCTCCCGAACCTCGGCATCGCACCAAATTATACCCTGATTCTGGCATCACAACTCAACCTGCCTCAAGCTGTTCAGCCTTCTCTAAGGCTGATCCTCTTTAGATTGTAAAAGCTCCGACAGTGCTTCCTTGAGCATGCCGGCCGTAATGTGGTTTCTAATCAATTTCTGTTTTAAGGCTCAGTGATAGTAGATACTAGCCAACTGATATAAATCATTAAAGAAGGAATCAATGGATTCACCTAGTTTTTGGCACTCCTGTTTGAAATTTGCTCTTTCTGCAACCAAATTCTCCTTGGGGTTAAAGTATTTATCCAAGGCCCTCATAACCATGTTGCCGAGGCTTCCTTAACACTTTGCCGCACTAGGAAATCATCAGCTATGACCCTCACTACATACAGAAGCGTACAAACCTGGTGTTTGAGTTTTCCCTTGCAAACCCAAAGCTGTTCAGTACCTTTTGAACTCTCTCTCCCAGATCCTTGTCCTTGGTGCAGATCCTCAATGTGTTGGAAATGCTGTGGAATGGGTAGTTGCTGTTCAGTAACATCTATTGACATTTGATTTGATTTATTATTGTCACATGTATTAGTATACAGTGAAAAGTCTTGTGCCTTGAGTGCTATACAAAGCATACCGTACATAGAGAAGGAAAGGAGAGAATGCAGAATGTGGTGTTGCAGTCATAGCTAGGGTGTGGAGAAAGATCAACTTAATACAAGATAAGTCCATTCAAAAGTCTGGTGGCAGCAGGGAACAAGCTGTGTTTGAGTCGGTTGGTACGTGACTTCAGATGTTTGTATCTTTTTCCTGATGGGAGAAGACAGAAGAGAGTATGTCCAAGGTGCTTAATTATGCTGGCTGCTTTGCCAAGGCAGCAGGAAGTGTAGACAGAGTCAATGGATGGGAGGCTGGTTTGCGTGATGTATTGGGCTACATTCACAACCTTTTGTAGTCTCTTGCGGTCTTGGGCAGAGCAGGAGCCATACCAAGCAGTGATACAACCAAAAAGAATGCTTTCTATGGTGCATCTGTAAAAGTTGGTGAGTCATAGCTGACGTGCCAGATTTCCTTAGTCTTCTGAGGAAGTAGAGACGTTGGTGAGCTTTCTTAACTATAGTGTTGGCATGGGGGGACCAGGACAGATTGTTGGTGATTTGGACACCTAAAAACTTTAAGTTCTCGAGCATTTCTACTTTGCCCCGCTGATGTAGACAGGGGCATGTCCTCCACATGGTGTGTCTCTCACAGCCCCCTCCCCAATCCTGATCTTTGGTCATTGCAAAGTCAATTTTTTCACCGGTCATCTCTTGCATGTCACCAGTCTGTGGCCTCAGTTTGCTAGACTGTGGCATCAAGCACTATGATCATGTTACATGTTGTTGCCAAGCCTCAAGAGGTTTTCGTATCACCATGCCTTCTAGTCTTACTGTACCTTGATGAGGCTTTGCTTCTCCTATAACAGACTTGAAATAGCCAGTGTGGTTTAATTTCAAACAACATTTACAAACACCTCAGGGTAAGCACATGGTATTCAATACACAGGCTATTATGTGCCTAGCTCTCTTGCAGCCTATGGACTATCTGACTCATGATATCACACGTATATCATTCACATCAACATGGTTTCATTAACATGTCCATTCCTTGACAGTGCAATGGGTTAGACATGTGTCCTTTATATCTAAGATCCAATTTAAAATACAACGCTCATTGACAGGATGAAGTCTCCTCTGTCTGTTCATTCAGAACCTTGTGGGACTAGGACAAGAAAAGACTATTCTCCCATTGATGGATATCCAGCCAGTTCCTTGCACATAATAACCTGCACCAAATAAACACTTCCAAATTCAGCACCAGTAGGCAACCTCACTCAGACCACAGAATGGTCAATGTAGGAGACAGACAAAATATTATATGATGCAGTCAGGATTGTTCGAGATTGAGACCGACAAGAGGGACTACATTTCTGTTGTGCTGTTCCTAATCTGTAAATATTGGATGCTAACATTGGCTACTCAAAATGGACTGGCTTCCATTAACTAAAACTAGCTTCAACTTGATGAGCACAAAACAATTGAAGTGGGGGAAATTGTCATTCTGTTTTTCAGTTACTGCTGAAAACATGAACAATTTAATCATACAAGGCTCTCAATTGTGTTGCAATTGTTACAAAATGCCAAGCAGTTCATTAATGCTCTTCAGGGAAGGTAACAATCACCCCTACCTGATCTGATCTGTAATGACTCGAATCCCACACTGCACTGTTGACTCTCTGAAGGATGCCTGACAAGCAACATGGGTGCTAGTGGTGACCTACAACCACCCTCTCAGGGTAACAAATATAGACTTTCCACCACAGCCCACTTGCTGAGAACACTTTTATTGTAAAACGTGGATGTGGTCAATTGAGGACAGTTTATCAATCATTTGCTGAAACACTGTTCCAATGCATTAAGCACTTCAGTAATTTGAGTGTAGATGACTTATAGAACTGAAATTCTCAAACTTTGGACATGTTTCTCTTGAGATAACATTAAATGCACTGTATAAACAGAAAAAGAAATATATCAACAATACACTGATAAAACCTTAATTTAAAAGCTGAGTAATTACAGGACAAGTAAATGTCAATATTCAAAAACTACACAAACTGGGGCAAAGCTACATCATTTCGAAAGTAACTGCTTTTATAAAGGCAACATTTAGTTTGTATAACCTGAAGCACAAAATGCAGCAGACTGACAGGAAAATATTTTTATCAACATCACTTCAAATGCAAGATTTGCTTGGAAACACTCAAACAGATAGCCTCATTAACACCATTTCACCAACTAAAGGTTGTATTATTCAATACTCAGTTTCAATGAATTAATTACAAGTTTCTTGCCAATCTTTATGACCCCACTAAACTGCACATCCTTTCTAAAGTAAGAGAACTACTAAATAGATCATAGGATGATATTGTCCCAAATCACTGGTATGTGTATAACAGATGCAAGCTGTGGCCCCTGCCTGGGTTTGTGGATAACAGCTGCAGACTGTGCCCCTCCCAGGTGCAGGGGTAGAATATATGAGTTGAGTATCTCCCCAGGGTGTGGGGGGTAAGAGATACAGGTTGAGCATCTCCCCAATTGTGTGTATGACAGATACAGGCTGTACCCCTCCCTAATTAAATGAGTAACTTGTACAGGCTGAATTCCCCCCAGGTTTGTGGGCAACAGTTACAGGCTGGATCTTCCCCCAGGTGTGTGAGTAACAGGTACAGGCTGAGCACTTCCCGAGGTGTGCGGGTAACAGGTAGAGGCTGAGCTCATTTCCCTGGATGTGGGGGTGACAGGTACAGGCTGAGCTTCTCCCAGCTGTGTGGCTGACAGTTACAGTCTGAGCCTATCTCTAGGTGTGTGGGTGACAGGTAAAGGCTGAGCCTCTCCCCAAGTATGTGGCTGACAGGTACAGACTGAGCTTCTCCCCAGGTGCATGGGTAACAGGTACAGGCCGAGCCTGTCCCTGGGTATGTTGGTGACAGATATTGGCTGAGCTTCTCCCCGGGTGTGTAGGTGACAGGTACAGGCTGAGTTACTCCCCAGGTGAGACAGTAAAATACAGGCTGAGCTCCTAGCCAGGTGTGTGGATAACAGGAACTGGATCAGCTCCTCTCCAGGTGTGTGGGTGACAGATACAGGCTCCCCAGTTGTGGATGACAGGTACAGGCTGGGCTCCCCAGGTGTGGGTGACAGATACAGGCTAACCCTATCTCTGGGTGTGTGTGGGTGACAGGTACAGGCTGACCCTATCTCTGGGTGTGTGGGAGACAGGGACAGGCTGACCCTATCTCTGGATGTGTGGGTGACAGGTACAGGCTGACCCCATCTCTGGGTGTGTGGGTGACAGGTACAGGCTGACCCTATCTCTGGGTGTGTGGGTGACAGGTACAGGCTGACCCTATCTCTGGATGTGTGGGTGACAGGTACAGGCTGACCCCATCTCTGGGTGTGTGGGTGACAGGTACAGGCTGACCCTATCGCTGGGTATGTGGGTGACAGGTACAGGCTGACCCTATCTCTGGGCATGTGGGTGACAGGTACAGGCTGACCCCATCTCTGGGTATGTGGGTGACAGGTACAGGCTGACTCCATCCCTGGGTGTGGGTGACAGGTACAGGCTGACCCTATCGCTGGGTATGTGGGTGACAGGTACAGGCTGACCCCATCTCTGGGTATATGGGTGACAGGTACAGGCTGACTCCATCCCTGGGTGTGGGTGACAGGTACAGGCTGACCCTATCTCTGGGTAAGTGGGTGACAGGTACAGGCTGACCACATCCCTGGGTGTGGGTGACAGGTAGAGGCTGATCCCATCAGTGTGTGGGCGACAGGTGCAGGCTGACCCCATCAGTGTGTGGGTGACAGGTACAGGCTGACCCTATCACAGTGTGGGGTGACAGGTATAGGCTGACCCTATCCCTGGTTGTGTGGGTGACAGGTACAGGCTGACCCTATCACAGTGTGGGGTGACAGGTATAGGCTAAGCCTATCTCTGGGTGTGGAGGTGACAGGTACAGGCTGACCCTATGTCTGGGTGTGGGGTTGACAGGTACAGGCTGACCCCATCGCTGGGTGTGTGGGTGACAGGTACAGGCTGACCCTATCTCTGGGTGTGTGGGTGACAGGTACAGGCTGACCCTATCTCTGGGTGTGGGGGTGACAGGTACAGGCTGACCCTATCTCTGGGTATGTGGGTGACAGGTACAGGCAGATCCTATCTCTGGATGTGTGGGGTGACAGGTACAGGCTGACCCCATCTCTGGGTGTGTGAGTGACAGGTACAGGCTGACACCATCTCTGGGTATGTGGGTGACAGGTACAGGCTGACCCTATCTCTGGGTGTGTGGGTGACAGGTACAGGCTGAGCCTATCTCTGGGTGTAGGGCTGACAGGTACAGGCTGACCCTATCTCTGGGTGTGTGTGGGTGACAGGTACAGGCTGACCCTATCTCTGGGTGTGTGAGGGTGACAGGTACAGGCTGACCCTATCTCTGGGTGTGTGGGGGTGACAGGTACAGGCTGACCCTGTCTCTGGGTATGGAGGTGACAGGTACAGGCTGACCCTATCTCTGGATGTGTGGGGTGACAGGTACAGGCTGACCCCATCTCTGGGTGTGTGGGTGACAGGTACAGGCTGACCCTATCTCTGGGTACGTGGGTGACAGGTACAGGCTGACCCTATCTCTGGGTGTGTGGGTGGCAGGTACAGGCTGACCCTATCTCTGGGTGTGTGGGTGACAGGTACAGGCTGACCCTATCTCTGGGTGTGGGGGTGACAGGTACAGGCTGACCCTATCTCTGGGTGTGGGGCTGACAGGTACAGGCTGACCCCATCTCTGGGTGTGTGGGTGACAGGTACAGGCTGACCCTATCTCTGAGTGTAGGGCTAACAGGTACAGGCTGACCCTATCTCTGGGTGTGTCAGGGTGACAGGTACAGGCTGACCCTATCTCTGGGTGTGTGGGGGTGACGGTACAGGCTGACCCTGTCTCTGGGTATGGAGGTGACAGGTACAGGCTGACCCTATCTCTGGGTGTGTGGGGGTGACAGGTACAGGCTGACCCTATCACTGGATGTGTGGGGTGACAGGTACAGGCTGACCCCATCTCTGGGTGTGTGGGTGACAGGTACAGGCTGACCCTATCTCTGGGTACGTGGGTGACAGGTACAGGCTGACCCTATCTCTGGGTGTGTGGGTGACAGGTACAGGCTGACCCTATCTCTGGGTGTGGGGCTGACAGGTACAGGCTGACCCTATTTCTGGGTGTGTGAGGGTGACAGGTACAGGCTGACCCTATCTCTGGGTGTGTTGGGGTGACAGGTACAGGCTGACCCTGTCTCTGGGTATGGAGGTGACAGGTACAGGCTGACCCTATCTCTGGGTGTGTTGGGGTGACAGGTATAGGCTGACCCTATCTCTGGGTGTGGGGGTGACAGGTAGAGGCTGACCCCATCTCTGGGTGTGTGAGGGTCATGATGTGGAGATGCCGGCGTTGGACTGGGGTAAGCACAGTAAGAAGTCTCACCACACCAGGTTAAAGTCCAACAGGTTTATTTGGTAGCAAATACCATAAGCTTTCGGAGCACTGCCTCTTCGTCAGATGGAGTGAAAATCTGTTCTCCAACAGTGCACAGAGACACAGAAATCAAGTTACAGAATACTAATTAGAATGCAAATCTCTACAGCCAGCCAGGTCTTAAAGGTACAGATAATGTGGGTGGATGGAACACTAAACACAGGTTAAAGAGATGTGTATTGTCTCCATATGTGGGGTCTCCATATTGTCTCCATATGTGGAGACAATACACATCTCTTTAACCTGTGTTTAATGTTCCCTCCACCCACATTATCTGTACCTTTAAGACCTGGCTGGCTGTAGAGATTTGCATTCTAATTAGTATTCTGTAACTTGATTTCTGTGTCTTTGTGCACTGTTGGAGAACAGATTTTCACTCCATCTGACGAAGGGGCAGCACTCCGAAAGCTTATGGTATTTGCTACCAAATAAACCTGTTGGACTTTAACCTGGTGTTGTGAGACTTCTTACTGTGTGAGGGTGACAGGTACAGGCTGACCCTATCTCTGGGTGTGTGGGGGTGACAGGTACAGGCTGACCCTATCTCTGGGTGTGTGGGGGTGACAGGTACAGGCTGACCCTGTCTCTGGGTGTGTGGAGGTGACAGGTACAGGCTGACCCTATCTCTGGGTGTGTGGGGGTGACAGGTATAGGCTGACCCTATCTCTGGGAGACAGGTACAGGCTGACCCCATCTCTGGGTGTGTGAGGGTGACAGGTACAGGCTGACCCTATCTCTGGGTGTGTGTGGGGATGACAGGTACAGGCTGACCCTATCTCTGGGTGTGTGTGGGGATGACAGGTACAGGTTGACCCTATCTCTGGGTGTGTGTGGGGATGACAGGTACAGGCTGACCCTATCTCTGGGTGTGTGGGGGTGACAGGTACAGGCTGACCCTATCTCTGGGTGTGTGTGGGGATGACAGGTACAGGCTGACCCTATCTCTGGGTGTGTGTGGGGATGACAGGTACAGGCTGACCCTATCTCTGGGTGTGTGTGGGGATGACAGGTACAGGCTGACCCTATCTCTGGGTGTGTGTGGGGATGACAGGTACAGGCTGACCCTATCTCTGGGTGTGTGTGGGGATGACAGGTACAGGCTGACCCTATCTCTGGGTGTGTGTGGGGATGACAGGTACAGGCCGAGCTCCTCTCCAACAGGTTGAGTCCCTTTAAACCCGCAGGCAGGACCTGCCTCAACCTCAGGCCCTGAAATAACGCCGCCACTTCACAGACAGACACCATCAGGAACCTTGCGCTGTTACCTGGCGGGACATCAGGGACTTTATTTTCTGCATGTCTCGGTCTGCTGCCTGGACTCCGGTTGCCTGTTCCCCGGGTTCAGTCCCCGCTCCCCTGCCTCCTTCCCCCGGGCACGGCCATCTTCAGGTCATGTGATCCGTTCGCGCGCTGCATGCTGGGAGCTGGAGTCCGGAACCAGCGCGCAGGCGCATTCTGCTTTCAACAGAACTACAACTCCCAGAGTTGTTAGGGGCTGTGCCACCAGGGCTGTGCCAGGCTCCTGGAGATCCTTTATCCTCTTCTCTGGGATCAGCAGCAGGGGCATTGCTTTTACGGAGAGAAAATGTATTAGTCACCCCAGCCAACGGAAGAATACAGGACACCATCATTCACAGCTCTGACATTGGGATTGCCCACTATTGCAAAGGGCTGAACCTTAATTTCTAGTTACCTTTCAGTCCCAGCCTTCTGATATTTGCTGAAACAATTCTCATCCCCCACCTTATATATACCTCTTCTCATCTCCTTTGTGTGTAATGGAGGGATCATTATTCTTGAGGTGTTAAAGTATTTTGGCCACAATGTACAAAGTCCAACAAGGGAGGCTGTGGTTCTGCACTTAGTTTTAGAAAATGCAGCAGGGCAAGTGGAAGGGGTGTTTTAGTGGTACTGATCATCATTCATTTATTTTTAACACAATGATGGAAACAGTCAAGGAAAGACATTCTAAACTGGAATAAAGCAAAGTTTACTAAGCTGACGAGTGATTTAGCAAAAATGGACTGGATGCAGCTACTTGACAGTATACCAATGTTAAAGCAGTGGGAGGCATTCAAAGGGAGAGATTCAAGGAGTTCAGAGTAAGCATGTTCCCACAGAAAATGGATGTAATGGCCAAATCTCCAGTCATAGAGGTTTACAGCATGGAAACAGCCTGCTGGATGTCAAGGAACATATGGAGTAAAATAAGGCAGAAAATAAAGCTTATGGCAGATGCTGTGCAATTAATACCACAGAAAGACAAGGGGAATATAGAAAGTGCAGGGGTGGAATCAAAAAGGAAATTAGAAAAGCAAAGAGAGGGCATCAAGGCAGGTAAAATGAAGGAGAGCCCGATGATGTTTTATCAATATGTTAAGAATAAGAATGTGCAGATCTGATCACCCAGTTATAGTGATGAAGGGACTTGTACATGAATAATATCAATCTCCAATGTCAGTGGTTGACCAAACTTGAATTATATAACAATGATGTTTTTATAGATAAGAAAAGGCACTGACCGAAGATGGCTGCCACAAGTTAACTGATGTTATAAATTAACCAGATTTCTGGAAAGTTCCAATGTGAATTGCAATACAGGTATGGCACAGCATCCTTCTCATTGAATTTCATACCTAAGGATGTCAAGAACTACTTCAAAGGAAAATACTGAAAAATGCTGGACATTGCACTTACATTTCTATAAGACTGCCTCTCCAGCTGAGACAGAGCGACTGTTAGGACAATGGTTACATGGAAACATATTTTACCATCTCATCAAGATGGATAATGACTCATTTAGGAGGTTAATAGCTGGGACATTATCAAACCTAATCATTCCTTGCCATGGAACGAAAGCCACAGTCGATGCAGACATCAGATAAACAAACCCTTCTTGAAATCATTATGGGGAGAGAGAAGATCATGTGACTGAAGTAACCATTTTGAAATTTCTTTAATACAGCTGCTAAACACAGAGCCGACAGTAGTCTGGAAAAGGTGCCAATGAACCAGTAAGGAGTTCCCTTCTCTCTCCCTCAAGTTAAGGTCCTATCTCCTTACAGTTTAAAAAATCCAGCATGGAGATAATGAATTTCCATCAAAAGGAACCTTAGGTGCAAAACGCATTGGCTTCTGGAAAAGATGGTTTTTGGAATAAAAATAAATTATCTCTGGCAGTTACATGGGCTTCATCTCAACTCCCGGAATCTGAAGGCGAACCTGGAAAAATCTCTGTGACAGTCACAGTGTTTCACCTTTTAATAATGGCATTATCACTAGACTATTAATCCAGAAACTCGGCTAATGTCTGTAGACCTGGGTTCAATTCCCACCATGGCAGATGGTGGAATTTGAATTCAATTTTTTTAAATCTAGAATTAAGAATCTACTAGTGACCGTGAAACCATTGTCAATTGTCAGAAAAACCCACCTGGTTCACTAATTTCCTTGAGGGAAGAAAATTTGCTGTCCTTACCTGGTCTGACCTACATGTGACTCCAGAGCCACAGCAATATGGTTGACTCTCAACTGCCCTCGGGCAAATGGGTAATAAATGCTGGCCATCCAGTGGCGCCCATGTCCCACGAATTAATAAAATAAAACACACAAATGGTTGAACAAAGACAGCAAGCAAATGCTTTCATCTTTCTAATTCCTTCAGGAAACCCTGTTCCAGTCAGACTTGGAGTGGTAGCATCAGGGAGTATATTTTACCCCTCCTTACATGACCATAACAATAGAACAGTTGTAACTGCACAAGAGGATACAGAGGAGATTTAAAAGGATGTTGCCAGGACTGGAAAATTGCAGCTATGAGAAAGTGTTAGTTAGGCTAGGGTTGTTTTCCTTGGAGCAGAGGAGGCTGAGGTGACATTTGATTGAGGTGTAGTTCAGCAAACTAACATGCTTCCCTGTCAAAAATCAAGATGTCAGCACATTTTGAACTATCAGCTATGGTTTGAAACAATGTCCTACTGTAATAATCTTACGAAGGCCAGTCTTCCATCACCAATCACCTTTTTATTTACAGTGATACCTGAACACCTTTCAACCCATACAGAATGCAGATCGGTCCTGAGTCTATCGACTGCCGGCCTGAGTGGAGCCAGCTGGTTTTAAACCCACCGCTGCTCCTTTCCTTTGGGTGAGCTTCCACTCATCTAATAAGGGAGCTCATGTTCAATGAGGCCTACAAAGAGATCTATTGATGATCCCCATGGCCATCATTACACCTGCATAAGGCTTTTTTTCCCTGCAAATGAACAATGAGTGTGAATAATGGAGGTTCTGCAATACTTATATAGAAACTTAGAAAAACTACAGCACAAACAGGCCCTTCGGCCCACAAGTTGTGCCGAACACATCCCTACCTTCTAGACATACCTATAACCCTCCATCCTATTAAGCTCCATGTACTCATCCAGGAGTCTCTTAAAAGACCCTATTGAGTTTGCCTCCACCACCACTGACAGCAACTGATTCCACTCGCCCACCACCCTCTGTGTGAAAAACTTACCCCTAACATCTCCCCTGTACCTACCCCCCAGCACCCTAAACCTGTGTCCTCTTGTAGCAGACATTTCCACCCTGGGAAAAACATAGAAAAAGCATAGAAACATCTCAGAAATTAATAAAACTATAGACTAATTATGATTCTAATTGATTCATCCAGCAACCATGGCAAATAAGGAAATGCAACTTCTTCAATATTGTGGAACTGAAGTATATTATCTTGCAATGTGCCGTTCCCTAAATCTAATATAGATCATTGCACCAAGATAATGGGTTTTGAATCATAATTTCATATGTCGTTCAAAATTGGAGAACCTCAGTAAGGCATCTTTCTCAGCTTTTCAACTGAACAAATGCTGAACAGTGAGAGGGAATTTACTTAAATCAAAAAAATGACAAGGGGAAGTGACAGGCATACCTTCTGGAGGGCAACACAAGTGTAAAGAAAATTCCCTAACCAGTCACCAGCTGTTGGCCATTTATTCCACAAAACAGGATTTGGGGAAAAAAAAGTAATTTTGAATGTTCAACTTTTAAGTGAAGTCCATGTTTGCAAAGTCACCAAGAAGAAACGTGGTTAATATGCTAAGTAGAAAGTCTTTACCATTTCCGCCTCCCACCTCCACAACTAATATGAACTTTCATAACTTGTCCAGATAATCAAAAATACTTATCATCAATTGTGCTGGAAAATCGTTTGATCTGTGAACAAAAGGTAGAATTGTGCTACAGGCTGGTGGATATGAGGATTTAGACACATCAAGGCTCTGAGAGCTTGTGAGTTTTGCACAAGTAACTTACACTGCAGAAACAGATCATTTGGCCCTACTCATCTATGTCAGTGTTTATCGTCCACATGGGCCTGTTCCTACCTTCAGCTCAGCTTATCAGCATATCCTTCTCTTCCTTCTTCTCTCGTGTGTTTATCAAACTTCCCCTTAATTCATCTATGGTGTTTATTCATCTACTCCATGTAGTGGCAAGTTCCACATTCTCACCACTCTTTTGGCAAAGAAGCTTCACCTGGATTCCCTGCTGGATGTTTACTGCAGGAGAAACAAGGTGTAGCAAAAGAATGAAAGATCTCCATTTATATGCAAGATGTTACAAATCCTGAATGATAGTTAGGAATTTTCTTTATGTTAAGTAAGCTGACCACTGCTGTGAGCTGATGTTGCTCTTTATTCTGTACTATCAGGAAACATAAATGGTACAGATGAATTGACTGAGCCCAGATGGAAATGCTGTACTGTATGTTCACCTTGATATGAATTAAAACAGATTAATGATTCATATCCTTAGGTCTTACAGAAATGAGATTTAATTTACTCAAAACCTATTCACTTACACAGTTATACAAGAGGTGAAATGAGAGTAGCTGCCCTTGACATTAAAGCAGCATGAGACCAAATGTGGCATCAAGGAGCTCTAGCAATATTGAAGCCAATGGGAATCAAGAGGGTAAACTTTCCAGTGGTGGGAGTCATACCTCGCACAAGAGTGGTTGTGGTTGTTGGAAGCCAATCATCTCATCCCTGGATTATCACTGCAGGAATTACTCAGGGAAGTGTTTTGGGCCTAACCACCTTCAGCTGCTTCATCCATGACCGTCCATTCATCATAAAGTCAGAGGTGGAGATGTTGACTGATCATTTTATGATGTTCAGTATCATTTGAGACTCCTCAGACAATGAAACAGTCCGTGCCCTTTGAAGCCGCACCCAGAAAATCATCAGGCTTGAGCTGATAAGTGGCAAGTAAAATGAAAACCACATAAAAGCCAAGCAAGGAACATCTCCAATAAAAGAGAATCTAAGCACCTTCCCTTGACATCCAATGGAATTACCATTGCGGAATCCCTCAGCATCAACAACCTGGAAGTTACCATTGACCAGAAATTGAACTGAACCAGTCATATAAATAAACTGGTTAGGTGCATTGACCCGAACAGGGCCGGACCGTAGCGACTAGGGGAATTTCACAGTAACTTAAGACCATAAGACATAGGAGCAGAATTCAGCCACTTGGCCCATCGGTTCTGCTCCACCATTCAATCATGGCTGATATTTTTCTCATCCCCATTCTCCTGCCTTTCCTCCATAATCCCTGATCCCCTCATTAATCAAGAACCTATCTATCTCTGTCTTAAAGACACTCAATGACTGGGTCTCCACAGCCTTCTGCGACAAAGAGTTCCACAGATTCAACACTCTCTGGCTGAAGAAGTTCCTCCTCATCTCTGTTTTAAAGGATCGTCGCTTTAGCCTGAGGCTGTGCCCTCTGGTTCTAGTTTTTCCTACTAGTGGAAACATCCTCTCCATGTTCGTTCTATCCAGGCCTCGCAGTATCCTGTAAGTTTCAAGATCCCCCCTCATCCTTCTAAACTCCAATGAGTACAGACCCAGAGTCCTCAACCGTTCCTCATATGACAAGCTCTTCATTCCAAGGATCATTCTTGTGAACCTCCTCTGGACCCTTTCCAAGGCCAACACATCCTTCCTTAGAAATGGGGCCCAAAACTGCTCACAATACTCCAAATGGGTCTGACCAGAGCCTTATACAGCCTTAGAAGTGCATCCCTGCTCTTGTATTCTAGCCCTCTCGACATGAATGCTAACATTGCATTTGCCGACTGAACCTGCACGTTAATCTTAAGAGAATCTTGAACAATGACTCCCAAGTCCCTTTGTGTTTCTGTTTTCCTAAGCATTTCCCCATTTAGAAAATAGTCTATGCCTCCATTCCTCCTTCCAAAATGCATAACCTCACACTTTTCCACACTGTATTCCATCTGCTACTTCTTTACCCACTCTCCTAATCTGGCCAAGTCCTTCTGCAGCCCCATTGCTTCCTCAATAATACCTGTCCCTTTACATATCTTTGTATCATCTGCAAACTTAGTAATAGTGCCTTCAGTTCCTTCCTCCAAATCGTGAATGTATATTGTGAAAAGTTGTGAACCCAGCACTGACCCCTGAGGCACACCACTAGTCACCGGCTGCCATCCCGAAAAAGACCCCTTTATCCCCACTCTTTGCCTTCTGCCAGTCAGCCAATCCGCTATCCATGCCAGGATCTTACCCGTAACACCATGGACACTTAACTTATTTAACAGTCTCCTACGCAGCACCTTGTCAAAGGCCTTCTGGAAATCCAAATAAATCATGTCCACTGGTTCTCCTTTATCTAACTTCCTTGTTACTTCATTGCTGTGTTAGTGTAAGCCTTACTTGTGACTAATAAATAAACTTTAAAAATACTGTGGCTACAAGAGCAGGTCAAAGGCTAGGAATACTGCAGCGAACAACTCACCTACTAACTCCCCAGAGCCTGTCCACCATCTACAAGGCACAAGTCAGGAGTGTGATGAAACCTTTTCTATTTTCCTGGCTGGATGCAGCTTCAACAACACTCAAGGAGCTCAACACCATCCAGAGCAAAGCAGCCTGCTTGTTTGGCATCCCATCCACCTCATTAAACATTCACTCCTGCTACCACTGACACACAGTGGCAGAAGTATGTACCTTTCACAACATGCCCTGTTGTAACTCACGAAGGCTCCTTTGACAGCACCTTCCAAATTCACGACCTCTATCACTGAGAAGGAAAGGATAGCAGATGCAAGGGAATACCACCACCTGCAAGATCCTCTCCAAGAAATACACCACCCTAGCTTCGAACGATATTGCTGTGCCTTCCCTGTTATAAGATCATAATAGGAGCATAATAGGATCCATCCATCAAGTCTGCTTTGCCATTCAGTAAGAAAATGGCTGATCAGATTGTGGCCTTGAATCCACATTCCTGCCTGTCCCCCATAGCCCTTGACCCCCTCTGAGATCAAAAATCTGTCTAACTCTGCCTTAAGTATATTCAATGACCCAGCTTACACTTCTCTTTTCGGGGGAAGAAAATTCAACCACTAATGAACCTCCAAAAGAAAAAAAGCCTCCTCATCTCCATCTTAAATGGGAGATCCCTTAGTTTTAAACTCTGCCTCCTTGCTGAAACATCCTCTCAGCATCCACCCTGTTATGCCCCCTCAGAATCTTAGATTTTTCAATAAGATTACCTCTCATTCTTTTAAACTCCAATGAGTTTTAGAAAATTGGTTCAATTTGCTCAATCTTTCCTCATAAGACAACCCCTTCTTCCCGGGAATCGTCTTCCAAGCCTTTGTGTCTTCCTGCTAATGCATCCCTCCTTAAGGAAGGAGAGTGTATGCAGTATTCCAGGTGCGGTCTCATCAATGCCTTGTAAGTTGTAGCAAGGCATCCCTACTTTTATACTCCAGCCCCCTTGCAATAAAAGCCAGCCTTCCATTTGCTGTATCTGCATCCTAACATTTTGTGATTCATGTACAAGGACACTCAAATCCCTCTGCACTGCCACATTCTGTAGCCTCAAAATAACACTCTGCTTTTCAATTCTTGTTGCTGAAATGGACCACCTCATATTTTCCCACATTGTACGCCACCTGCCAAATTTTTTGCCCACGAGCTTAACTTATCTATATCCCTTTGCAGATTCTTTGTATCCTCACAATTGCTTTCCTATTTTGTAACATCAGTAAATCTGCTTACAATACAGGTGATCCCTTAGTCGCAAATCATTAATATAGATGTGCAAAGTCCAAAGATGTGTGGGTTAGGTTGATTGGCCATGCTAAAATTGCCCTTAGTGTCCTGAGATGCGTAGGTTAGAGGGATTAGTGGGTAAATATATAGGGATATGGGGGTAGGGCCTGGGTGGGATTGTGGTCGGTGCAGACTCGATGGGCCGAATGGCCTCTTTCTGTACTGTAGGGATTCTATGTCTATGTCTAGATTGTAAATAGTTGAGATCCCAGCAGTGACCCATGTGATACTCCGAAGTTTGCCAACCTGAAAGGTGGGTTAAAAGTCTGAATTCCAGCTAACAGCTGTTGGTATAACTACGCATAGAAACATAGAAATTAGAAGCAGTAGACCATTCGGCCCTTCGAGCCTGCTATGCCATTCATTTTGATCATGGCTGACCATCGAATTCAATATCCTGATCCCCCCTTCCCCCCATATCCCTTGATCCCTTTAGTCCCTAGAGCTATATCTAATTTCTTCTTGAAATCATTCAACATTTTGGCCTCAGCTACTTTCGGTGGAAGTGAATTCCACACATTCACCATCCTCTGGGTGAAGAAATTTCTCCTCACCTCAGTTCTAAAAGGTTTACTCTTTATCCTCAAACTATGACCCCCTAGTTCTGGACTCCCCCACCATTGGAAACATTCTTTCTGAATCTACCCAGTCTAACCCTGTTAGAATTTTCTAAGTTTCTATGAGGTCCAGTCTCACTCCTATAAACGCCAATGAATATAATCCTAACCAATTTAGTCTCTCCTCATATGACAGACCTGCCATCCCAGGGATCAGCTTGGTAAACCTTCACTGTACTCCCACTATAGCAAGGACATCACCACATGGACTACAACAGCTCAAGAAGGTGGCTCATCACCACCTTCTCAAAGGCAATTAGGGATGGGTAACAAATGCTGGCCTTGCCAGTGATGCCCATATCCCATGAAGGGATTAGAAAACACAGACCCTTGGTAAGTGTTTGATCAGTCAGACTTCTGAGGAATTGAAGAAGTAACATATGAAAGCTACAAATATGCAGTTCAGCTCACAATCACTATTACACCCTGACAGATCACACTGTCAAATGAGTACTCATCCCCTCCCTTAAGAATCAATCACAAAGACCTCTTACAGGAGGCTGATGCCACTGAGCCCGAGAAGAAATTGTAGAAGACCTGAATTTGTAACAGTCATCATCATGGGGTGGCATGGTGGCCCAGTGGTTAGCACTGCTGCCTCACAGCGCCAGGAACCCAGGTTCGATTCCTGGCTCGGGTCACTGTCTGTGTGGAGTTTGCTTGTTCTCTCCGTGTCTGCGTGGGCTTCCTCCGGGTGCTCCGGTTTCCTCCCACAGTCCAAAGATGTTCGGGTTAGGTGGATTGGACATGCTAAGTTGTCCCTTAGTGTCAGGGGGACCAGCTAGAGTAAATGCACGGAGTTATGGGGTGAGGGCCTGGGTGGGATTGTGGTCGGTGCAGACTCGATGGGCCGAATGGCGTCTTTCTGCACTGTATGATTCTATGATAAATTGATGTCCTGGCCACCCCAGCTCAAGAAGGAAATGGAGAGGCAGAGGTTTTTTAAATTTAATAACTAGGGAGTGAGTGATTTAGATACGAGTGGCACGGTGACATAGTGATTAGCACTGCTGCCTTACAGCGCCAGGGACCCAGGTTCAATTCCGGCCTCTGTCTGTGTGGAGTTTGCACATTCTCCCTGTGTCTGCGTGGGTTTCCTCCGGGTGCTCCGGTTTCCTCCCACAGTCCAAAGATGTGCAGGTTAGGTGCATTGGCCCTTAGTATCAGGGTGACTAGCAGGATAAATACATGGAGTTACAGGGATAGGGCTTGGGTAGAATTGTGGTCAGTGCAGACCAGATGGGCCGAATGGCCTCTTTCAGCACTGTCGGAATTCTATGATTCTATGAGAATAAAGCAAGAAAATGCCATGATGGTATAATGCTTTGTTTCACAACTAGGTGGCGCTGGTACTGTTCGTTGATGCTTTGCATTTCTGTACCTTGGTCAAGTTTATGCCAAAATCGCGCTTCACGATTCTACCGAGATTTAGACATCTGTTTCCCCACTTGCCTCTTGCATTGAAATAAACTTTCATCAATTGCTTGAAATGAAGGCTGCGGGCTCAGAATGAGATCTTTCTTGACCCCACCGACAACATAATCAGGTTCATGCCAAGAGAGGGCGTGAATTGAATTTAATTGATTTATTATGTAACATGTATTGAGATACAGTGAAAAGTATTGTTTCTTGCGAGATACACAGACAAAACATACCCTGTTCATAGAGTACACAGTGGAGAAGGAAAGGGTGGGGTGCAGAATATAGTGTTGCGGTTACCAATAGCGTGAAGAGAAAGATCAACTTAATATGTAATAGGGCCATTCAAAAGTCTGATGGCAGCAGGGAAGAAGCTGTTCTTGAATCAGTTGGTGTGTGTTTTCAGACGTTTGTATATTTTTCCCAAAGGAAGAAGGTTTAAGGGAATACGTCCAGGGTGCATGAGTCCTTGACGATGCTGGCTGCTTTCCCGAGGCAGCAGGAAGTGTAGATAGAGTCAATGGATGGGAGGCTGGTTTGCGTGATGGACTGGGCTATGTACACCACCCTTTGTAGTTTCTTGCGGTCTTAGTCAGAGCAAGAGACATCAAACTGTAACGCATCTGGGATTCTACTAAGTGCCCATTTTTTGGCACTAGAATGAATCTCTGGCATTCTGTGCTCCACGGTGTGCCTCAGGGTGATTCATGCCGGTAAGAAGTGGGTAGGGCCTCACTCTGCCGGAAAGGCCAGAATCAATGCGCTGACCAGGCCACTGCATGTGCGGAGATCGGCGTGTGCGCACTGGACTCCCCATTGCCAGCTTCCCGATTGCTGACCTACCGATTGTTTCTCTACCCCCCAATCCCCGAGTGCTGGCCTACCCGACCCCCCCTCCAATCGCTAGCCTACTCGACTACCCCCTCCCCCCCACCCGGGCCTGCCCCAATCGCCAGCCCCGACACCCATAAGAACATAAGAAATAGGAGCAGAATTAGGCCATTTGACCCATCAAATCTTCTCCGCCATCCAATCATGACTGATATGATTCTCATCCCCGTTTTCCTGCCTTCTCCCCGTAACCCTTGGCCCCCATGGCCAGCCCTGCTCTTGCCCTCCCCCCCCCTCAATGTGGAGCACCGATCGCCTCCTCCCTCTCCCACCAATCCCACTGCAGAGTGCACAGTAGGTTTCCCTCCCCAAGCACCACCAATTGGCCTCCCAGTAGGCCCCTCCCCCCAGTAGGCCTTTACCCATCTGACCCCGCCCTCATGGCACAGCCCGGTGCACAGTGGGCAGTGCCAGGCTGCCATGCTGACATTGCCAGGCTGGCACTGCCCAAGGAGTACCACCCTGGCCCTGACCTCCCGGGATGCCTCAATGGCCTCTGACCCCACCAACGGGGTGAACAAGCTTGGTCCCTGTTGATGGGGACCAGTTGTAAACCCCACTGGTGGGAACCTTTCCCAGCGGTGGGGGTGGAGACGTTAGTGTGCCCGGAGACTAGTGTCCCAGGCTTTCTAATCATATTGAAATGGCAATTTCAATGTAGTAATTAGCCCCTCCTCAAGAATGATGGCACAAAACATGCCCCAATGGCTTTTTCTGACAAAGTGTCTGAAAGTCTGCAGAGAATACCTGACTGTTTCTCTGAGGAAACATACCGGATTTCAGTCAGAAGCTGACAGCTGTACAGTGGTTAGCACTGCTGCCTCACAGCACTAGGGACCCAGTTTCGATTCCCGGCTTGGGTCACTGTCTGAGCAGAGTCTGAACGTTCCCCCTGTGACTGCGTGTTTTATTCCAGGTGCTCCGGTTTCCTCCCACAGTCGGAAAGACATGCTAGTTAGGTGCCATGCTAAATTCCCCATCAATGTACCCAAACAGGTGCTGGAGTGTGGTGACTAGAGGATTTTAACAGTAATTTCATTCCAGTGCTAATGTAAGTCTACTTGTGACATTAATAAATAAACTTGAAACTGCTACTGTACCAAAACAGTTTTTATCAAAAACATAAATGGAATCCTATATGAATATGGGAAAGACAAGCAATCCCTCTTTGTTATTCTCAGATCGGTACTGCATGCAGGGTTCCTTCCCTCCCATCCTAATTGCCCCCCCTGGCAGAGCTCCCTCCCTCACTCCCCGATCACCCCCCTTCCCTCCCTCCCACTCCAATCGCCCTCTTTGGCAGAGTTCCCCCCTTCCCTCCCACTCTGATCCCCCCGCCGGCAGAGTACCCTCTTCCCTCTCATCCTGATCACCACCCCCTGCAGAGTTCACTCCCACTCTCCCTGATCGTCCCTCCCTCCCCCAGACAGAGTTCTCCCCTTCCCTCCCACCCCTGTGGAGCTCCCATTCCCTCCCCCCAGCATAGCTCCACACCCTTGGCACTGCCACTGACACAGCTATGGTGCCCAGTGGGCAATGCCAAATGACAGGTGGGCAGTGCCAGAGTGCCAGGCATGCACTACTAGGCTGGCACTGCCTCATGCAAACATCTTGGCCCTGCCCCCTACCACCCATGGGGCTGCAATGGCCCCCGATCCCGCCCCCGGCGAGGCTATCATATCTGGTCTCCGCTGGTGGAGACCGTCCACAATTCTCTCCAGGGAGAACCTCGACTGGTGAGAATGTTAAGCATTAATATGCTTAATATTAATATTTAATTAATATTAATATTTAAATCAGCTTCACACCCTTTCTGGGACATGAGACAGCAATTTTCTCAACCATGTTCCCTCAGAGTGGTCTGTGAGTTAGGAATTTGTGTGTGGGTGTTTGTTTCTGGTTATGTAGCTCATTTTTAAGTTTACAAGTAATTCAGTTGAAAAATAATCTGCAGCAAAGCTTTCAGTCTTAAACAAGATAAAGCTTTGTTTGTTACACAACTACCATTTGTAAAAGCAATAAAGTTACTAGCTGAATACAACAGAGATTAAATGCAGATAGGGATAAAAGATACTTCTCAAAATGAAATTCAGTTCATTCAGATATTTAAGATATCAATGCAGACCGTAGTTTGCAGTTGAAATGTTGGTTGTCTAAAGTGAAACGTTGAAGCTGAAGAGTTGTGTTCAACAGCTGTGATGACTTCTGTAGTCTATTAGTCAGTGTTTGTCTTTTCAGGTGGATTCAGTATGTCAGTATGCTTTGGGAAAGAGAGAAGGCTTCCTGTTCCTCACTAGTTCTGCAGTTTCGGCATGTCAAGATTCAGTACAACTCTTGATTTCTGGGCACCACTTTCTTTGTTCTCCCTCGGCCGAGAACTCTCTCTGATTCTTTTTCTCAGAGTTTACAGAATCACAGAATTGTTATGGCGCAGAAGGAGGCCATTTGGCCCATCATGTCTGCACCAGCTCTCCAAGCGAGCAGTGTGGCTTTGTGCCATTCCTCTGTCTTCGACCTGGACCCCTGCATATTGTTTCTATTCATGTAAATATCTAGCGCCCTCTTGAATGCCTCAATTGAACCACCACACCTCCGGCAATGCATTCCTGACCTGAACCACTCATTGTGTGAAAAAGTTTATTCTCACATCACATTCTTTTGCAAATCATTTTAAATCTGTGCCTTTTTATTCTTGATCCTTTTATGAGGGGGAAACAGTTTTCCACTCTGTCCAGCCTCTTTAAGGTTTTGAACATCTCAATCAAATCTCGTCTCAGCCTTCCTTTCTCCAAAGAGAACAGTTCCCACCTCTCCAATCTATCCTCATAACTAAAGTTTCTCATTCATGGAACCATTCTTGTAAACCTCTCCTGCACTTTGTCCAATGTGATCACATCCTTCCTATAGAGTGGTGCCCAGAACTGTACGCAATATTCTAGCTAAGGTCCAACTCGTCTTTTGTATAAGTTCAGCAAACTCTACTTATCTCTGGGGTGGTTCCCGCAGATTGGAAAACAGCAAATGTGGCACCACTGTTTAAAAAATAAGGTGGACAAAAGGCAGGTAACTATAGGCCGCTTAGCTCAACTTCTGTAGTAGGGAAAATGCTTGAATCTATCATCAAGGAAGAAATAGTGAGACATCTGGATATAAATTGTCCCATTGGGAAGACGCAGCATGGGTTCATAAAGGGCAGGTCATGTTTGACTAATTTGGTGGAATTCTTTGAGAACATCACATGTGCAGTAGACAATATGGAACCTGTGGATGTGATGTATCTGGATTTCCAGAAAGCATTTGACAAGGTGCCACACCAAAGGCTGCTGCATAAGATAAAGATGCATGGTGTTACAATTAATGTATTAGCATGGATAGAGGATTGGTTAACTAACAGAAAGCAAAGACTGGGGGTAAATGGATGTTTTTCTGGTTGGCGATCAGTGACTAATGATGTGCCTCAGGGATCAGTGTTGGGACCATAATTGTTTACAATTTACATAGATGATTTGGAGTTGGGGAGCAAGTGTAGTGTGTCAAAATTCACAGATGACACTAAGATGGATGGAAGAGCAAAGTGTGCACAGGACACTGAAAGTCTGCAAAGGGATATAGATAGTCTAAGAGAGTGGGCAAGGGTCTAGCAAATGGAGTACAATGTTGGTAAATGTGAGGTCATCCATTTTGATAGGAATAACAGCAAAATGGACTATTATTGAAATGGTTACAAATTGCAACATGCTGCTGTGCAGAGGGACCTCGGTGTCCTTGAGCATGAATCACAAAAAGCTGGTTTGCAGATGCTGCAGGTAATTACGAAGGCAAATTGAATTTTGTCCTTCATTGCTAGAGGGATGGAGTTTAAAAACAGCAAGGTTATGTTGCAGCTCTATAAGGTGCTGGTGAGGTCATACCTGGAGTACTGTGTACAGTTTTGGCTTCCTTACTTGAGAAAGGATATACTGGCACTAGAGGGGGTACAGAGGAGATTCACGAGGTTGATTCCGGAGTTGAGAGGGTTGGCTTATGAGGAGAGACTGAGTAGACTGGGACTATACTCATTGGAATTCAGAAGAATGAGAGGAGATCTTATAGAAACATATAAAATTATGAAGGGAATAGATAAGATAGAAGCAGGTAAGTTGTTTCCACTGGCAGGTGAAACTAAAACTAGGGGGCATGGTCTCAAAACAAGGGGGCGCGGATGTAGGACTGAGTTGAGGACGAACTTCTTCACACAAAGGGTTGTGAACCTGTGGAATTCCCTGCCCAGTGAAGCAGTTGAGGCAACCTCATTGAATCTTTTTAACGCAAGGATAGATAAATTTTTGAACAGTAAAGGAATTAAGGGTTATGGTGAGCGGGCAGGTAAGTGGAGCTGAGTCCACGAAAAGATCAGCTATGATCTTATTGAATGGTGGAGCAGGCTCGAGGGGCCAAATGGCCTACTCCTGCTCCTAGTTCTTATGTTCTTATGTTCTTATAACCTCATTGCTCTTGTACTCTGAGCAACAGGTGTGGCACAGCCCTCTGTCAGATAGGCTATGTATGTTGCACTCACCTTGAAATTTTGAGCAGACTGATGTCCAACTTGTGCATGCTACTCTTTTTCAAACAGATTTGAGGCCGAGATAATTTCCGACTGGTGTAGTGCAAGATTGGAAAGCCTGATGAGATTTCGCTAAGCAATTGCTTTAATGAGCATTCATGAGACACAAATGAATGCAAATTGAGTTCACACCGCCAGGCAGCGTGAAAACCGACCCGCCATTGGGAGAAGTGCAAATTATTTTTATGCTGGAGTTTTCCGACATTTTGGCTCCCACTGGAATCTCCGCTCCAACCTGTCATAAAACCCACCATGGGCGGGATGGGAGAACAGTAACAAGCTCTCCTGCCATCCTGCCAGGAGTGGCCTGGCTGCGCATATTACAGATGTGCCATCTGCACTCAATAGCTTTGATAGCCTCACTATCCTGTCACAGTCTCACCAGCTTGATAACTTCCAGCCCAGTTGACACGAAGGAAGTGAAATTAGTTGTGTCTGTGCTGCACCAGAATAATTCTCACCAAAAATAAATATTGAAATGAATATAGTACACATTCATTTATTAATAAAGGAATAAAGGATGTAATCCCATTTACTACTCCTTAACGTATGCACATTTGGTGAAACCTGTCTATAAACCATTGGACCTCATTTTCTGCAGCCTATACTGATAAGGATTTTAAATATTCCAGTCTGAATCAGTCCAGTCACCAGACATATCAACATGTATTTGTTTTGTTGCATTTTGTGGTTCTGGCAGCGTATGGAAATGAAATTTGAATAGTCATTTAAATATCTCCAAACAGCAGATTACTTACAACAACATCGGAGATATATTTACCTGCACTATTTTACATTCAGAGCACTCGCCTGGTTTGCTGAAGGGTCTGTTCTGTTTAAAAAAAAAACAGCTATCATCGGTCACCACCTCTTACATTTCAAGTTGAACCACATGGATCTGGAAATTGCCAACACAAACTGGTAACAGAGTTTGATTCTAGAGCGGGTTGGCCTGAGATACAATAACTGAGCCTCAGTTAATCAAACCAGCAGACACCTACATAGCACCCCCAAGCTGCTTGTCGGCGAAGAATGGTGAGCTGCTGCTGGCATTGCAATTAGGCCTTGAAATGAAGGGTTGTAGAAGGGTTGATATGTAAGAAGAGAGCAAAGGGAGGGAGGAGAGATCTAGGAGATGGGAGATTGGAAGGGAGAATGTTGAGGTAGCGATTAGGAGGAGGTTGAGGCAGTGTTCAAGAGGGGACAAGTGGTAGCTCATCGTGGCCCATAGTTTTCATTGGCAGATTATCAGGAGCATTCCTGTACCACTGGTAATTAATCATTGTCCACAAGGGGCCAAAGGCATCCCTATGTTCTTGGAGATAAATAATTGGTTGTAGCTTGAGGGGCATCACTCCACAAGTGTGGGGCCAGGCATGAAGACATCACTCCATAAATGACCACAGCCGGTATGGGAGTGGCACTCCACTCTAGCCATCTAAGCTAACCAACCCTCACACTTGTGTATCTCACAGCTCCACGGTCAGATTTAGTACTTTGAAATGTACTTTTTGATGGTGACCTCCAGTATCCTTTTAAGGACAACATATACCTGGTTTGCTTGAATGCAGACAACTCAGCATCAACTGAGTTTAAGGGAAAACAATTTGGTGAAGGAGTCTTCATACCAACATCAGGTGCCAGTTTTGTATGTGCATACAGCCTTGTGCCTGTTTCAGGCACAGGTCCTGGACACCTGTTTTGGTACCTATGTCAATACAGTGAATGTTGCATTTTTGGCTCAAAATTTGCATGCACATGTCACATTCCATATTAGATGTTACGGAGTCCACTTTACAATGAAAAAATAGATCTGGTTTTGTCAAACATTTAGGTCATGATTTGAGCACATATATAAAGGGAGGTTTGTTTCGAATGACATCAGGAATACCAATATCTTGTACCTTTCAGCTGATAGCTATCACAAATAGAGTTACACACAGCACAAATGTTTTTTTTCTAATTGGTGGGCAAATTGTACATTTTGAACATTCTTACTTCATTGATACTACATGTATAAGTGGCTTGAACATGTGAACATTTCATTGAGGAAAAATAGTTCTTCATAGCAAACAGGGATTTATTGTGCAGCATTTTGTTTTACAATATTATTAATTTCACAGGAAATGGTATTTTATGTTTTCAGTTAGATGTTGCCATGTTTTACAAAATTAAATTAAGAATTAACTTTTTTTTTACAAATATAGTGATATCTCCAGTCTCCACTGATATCTTCGCAGCAATTTTTTTCAGGCAACTTGTGCTTTTGCAAGTTTGTGGTTTATTTTCTATTTCGCAGCACATTTTATTTTCAAAATCCTAACTTTCTGGCACATGACCTCCAAATAGTACAAAGAAAAACAGTGACAAAGGTTCAATGCAACAAAAGAAATCTATAATCATGAAATACTGCATGATCAATTTGTAGGAAAATTATTGCGCTGTCTCCTTGCCCCTTGCAATATTCCGGTAGTAATGACAATGAAACTGTGTTCACTATTCCTTGAAACAGACAACAGCACCTGAAGTATGCACATGTGCAGTTAAATGCAGAAATCAAGACGTTAGTTACTGTCAATGGTTCTATGATTCTCCATGGGTGTCTATTGAACCCTCTGCAGAAACAATCACTTTTACACTCTAACATTGTTTTTAAAACTTCCCGAAAAAGCCATATCCTGTTAATAAAGTGTAACTGAGTTCTTAACAGCATAAGTTTTATCAAGTCATTTGGGAGTAAAGAACATGAGTATTGCTGGAAAAAGAGACATGCATGATTGATAAAGGAGTTGCCATGGCGAATGCACCAGTTGATGGTGACTGACAGATAACTGCCATGCATTATTTGAAATTTAAACCAGGCGACTTGACCTTGATTGGTCATGGCATTGCTCTGGGGCGTGTATCAGTAAATGACTGTCACTTATTTTGATTTGCTGAAACAGGCACCCATTGCAGTGTCCTGATGCATGTAAGACAAAAAGCTTCAACATATCCCTTTTTTTAGCAATATTTATGTTACAACTACTGCTGAACAATCTTTCTTGGTCTGGAAACCCTTATACGCAACATAATTTTTTAATGTTTAATTGTTTTAAGTGTTTAATTCAATACTCTAAAAGTTTGTTTATAATATTTAGCTTTAATGTGCATGTCCAAATTATTTTTTCACCCTCTGCAAAATGTATCATACATTTTACTTGGTATTTTCTTTTCTGTGTGATAGCCTGAATGTGATTGGTGGCTTAGCGTGCTTGATAACATAATTGTTGGTAGATATCTGGAGATCCACTTGATGCCAGATTCAAACTAATGTTGGGAAAGGGGAAATCCATGTCACAAAGATTGCTAAATCCTTGTGGGCAGCTTTCTTCAAAGTCAGCAATGAGTGATTGCTTTGCCACTGACAGCACAATCTGGGCCCTTATTTGTCAGCATTTCTTTGTCACTTTCTTTGTTCACACTACTACCCCTAGCTGTCGTGGAAGCCTCAGCATGATTCACATTTGAATTTCTCTCTGGAAAATTTCTGTCATTGATTTAGTGCTAAGGCTGAGATTAACAATTCAGAGGGTAAGTGATTTGCAGGCACAAGCTCCTCACTTTTCAATATCATTGTAAGTTGCCATTCCCAGCCGGTGCTATCATATCATGCATAGTCCAACATGAGTGGGGCTTTCCAGCCTGAAATATCCATCAAATCCTTCCAGCCTTATAATAGCAATATTTGTGATTGCTGCAAATGAGAAGATTTTCCCACTATTCATTTGTTGGTTTCCACCCAGTCTCAGTAACCTCTCCACCACCACGCAACTCCCCCCCGCCCCCACCTTCATCATTTTGTTGAGGTGCTTGGTACCTTATTGCCCCACACCCGAATGGTCAATCTTTATGCATAAATCTAGCAAGTGATTGTCAGCAGGGACTTTTTTTTTAGCGGCATCATGACCGAATCTTGTCATGTCTTCACCAGAATTCCACAAATAATCACAAGTACCCTGAATGTTACCTTTTCCTCTATTCTTTGGATTTTGGGAACAGGGGTGGAGAGTTTAAGAGTATCTGAAATGGCCCAGCCATGGGGCAGATCAGTTAACTTGGCACAGGTGATCATTTATTAATGACTACCCTGGGAAAAATGGATGGCACAACAGAATTTTTGTATTACTTTTGAATTTAAAATCGCCAGATAAAGTATCCAAATATTAAGTCCAAACCTACATTTAAGATACAAAATACCCTGATTATTTAATTAAAAGATCACTTGACAAACCCTTCGAAGTACACGATGATGACACGACACCAATGTTTTAACATTACTCTAAATATAACTTTACTCTATCATAACTTTAAAACACACCACTGCAGGACACAGTGTCCTCTTCTTCATCTCTCAGATCTACCCGCATGGCAAATCTATGCTACTTCCTTTTATCCAAATCTTGCTCCGTAATATGTACAATTTCAATTTCTACCTTGTTTAATTATTCTATTCACATGGCTAATTGTTGTTCCAGTCACTTGGCATATTAATTATCCAGCCTACTAACATCTCAGAATCTCTTTCATTCTCACTTTTAACTAGTTCTGTACCACTCATGTAATATTCTGTGTTGCTCATTTTTCTCCAATGTGCAGTACCTTGCACTTCTATGCACCTAAATTTCATCCACAATTATTTTGCTAATTGACAGATGTTATCCAATTTTACCCTTCCTTACACCTCCCTGCCTCTCTACTTGCTTTCATCCTTCAGGATACCCTTTAAAATCTAACTCTTTGCCCAAACTTTTAGCCATCTGATGTAATATATTCTGATGTGGCCCAGTGTTATATTTTGTTTTGCAATGTTTCTGTGAAGGGCCTTGAGAGATTTTATTACCTTAAGGTCATTATATAAATATGTTGTTGTTGCTGTTCTATAGGTCTCTGGCTGGTTCCTATTACTCATATTCCCTCCTCTTTTCGAACCTTCCCAGTTGGTCTCATCTGCAAGTTTAGCAAATTTGAATTGATTCCAAGTTGTGATGTAAACATGGAACAGTGGTGTCCCTGAGACTCATATTATTCGGTATTCCCTCTATCTCCCACCCTACCATGAAATCAACCCTCCTCTCAACAAACATTCCCTGTGTCCTTTCTATTAGAAATATGCTTGTTTTTTTAATCTGTTGGGCCAATCTAACCAGCTTGTTATTTCATTCTCAATGGCAGTTCAATCAGTTTCACTTATAATAAAAAGAACATGAACTAGGAATTTTTGATTCTTTATATCATGCAATATCAGGTAACGATAGTATTAAAACTGGCAGTGATGACATAGTATAAGAACTGAGTATAGCTATTCCATTCATATACAAGTTACATACTAATCATTAGGTACTGCCAGCTAGTCAAAATCCAATGTCAATTCAATATAACACGTTAATTATTTAAGTACTGTTTTCAGCTACTCAATAAGGCACTTTTTATTTTTCACAAAACATGTTTTTCACAAAACATTTTGAAAAATAACTTTAAACTTGAAATGGAAAAAGATTTTCAGATTTCCTCCTGGAAAACAGTGTTAGAGAGACCAAAAGCAACCCCGCATATTTCTGTAAGTGTCTCAAAGACAACCTTAAAGGCAGGAACTTTTGTATTTCAATTGTCCTCAGAGAAGTTAAAGCAACTTTTATTGAGCTAATGTTATGAATAGTTAGTAGAAATAAAAGAAAACAAACGTTTGAACATTTATAGATACTACAATGAAGTTCTGGCAAGAATTATATAGGGTTGGACATATTTATTTATATCTGGACTTCAAGAAAAAAGAAACAAATCTCAAAACAAAACAGGTATTTGTTTTGGAACTTTCTGAAATATTGAAAGCTAATGTTGAATTACGCGCCTTCACTCCTTTGAAGTTTAATATCACAACTGGATCACATGCACATCTTTACATGATTTCGATTATTCAGATAAATGTGCATGTCACATAAAAAAAGGATGGTTTAATTAACCATTGGTTTATACATCAATATTTTTGGTAGTTTCGAAGAAAATATATCCTACCAATTCAGAAGTAGGGATTTTGAATTTTTTAATGTGTGTTTTTACCTGTACTATCTGTGGAATGGAGCACTTTTATACCTTTTGTTTTCCAAAATCAGTGTTTATCACTGCCGGATCTATGCAGGATAAAATTCTGTCACCAATGTACCTCAACGCCAACACATGATGGAACCACCTCTATAGCACTAATGATAATTTCAGTCACTATGCCTATTTTTATGGCCTCTCTGAACTACGTTCTCAACTTATTACCAACATAGCCCACAGTTTTGCACTATGATATTGTGGCAACTAGAAACAATAGTAAGGTTTCCCAAACTAATTGAGGACAGTATCCTTATTGCTCACAAAAAGGACGACATCTGTCCCATCAATCTGAACTAGATTAAGATTTTGATTTGACTTCTCAAAATTTTGTTATCTATAAACATGTTCTGCAAATCATTATATAATTAGAAATCTCATAGAAAATGTAAACCAATGCCTAAACAGAATGAGGAAGATTCAAGAGTAACACAATCATTGCGTAACGAATTGTAGTCATGAAACACATTCTCAATTATATATTGCATTTTCTGCTGAAACATGAAAGGTTGAAATGATACATTGACAGAACTGTTTAGACAAATAAATGTTTACAAACTGCATCAGTATTTTTTCTTTCTTGGGGACATATGCTTCCTTTCGATTCACCAAATTGCTGGAATGCAAAACGCTCCATTTTCTGATGTCCGACCTTGGCTGTCACTACAGTTTGTTGTCAAAACACAGTCATTGCATAGCTGCCTCAATCTTCTTGCGTGTGACAAAATACCAACTGGTAAAAAAGAAAAAATGCAAGTTTACTGTACTGTGAAGTGCATGTGTTCACAACAGTTTGCCTGCCTTATTTACAGTATACACAGAATACATTTTTCTTGTGCGTGTGAATAAAAAAATGTGAATATTTAGCGTAAATGGAAAGACCTGATCATAAGCACACTCTGAAAAATCAGACTGCAATGTGTGACTGCTGTCACTTTTGTATCTCAAGATACACTCAACTGTCAATGCATTTAGAACAAAGAACAAAGAACATTACAGCACAGGAACAGGCCGTTCGGCCCTTCAAGCCTGCACCAATCATGCTGCCCGTCTGAACTAAAACCCCTTACCCTTCCAGGAACCATATCCCTCTAGTCCAATCCTATTCATGCATTTGTCAAGACGCCCCTTAAAAGTCACTATCGTATCTGCTTCCACTACCTCCCCCGGCAGCAGGTTCCAGGAACCCACACTCTCTGTAAAAAAACTTGTCTCGTACATCTCCTTTAAACCTTGCCCCTCACACCTTAAACCTTTGCTCCTTAGTCATTGACTCTTCCACCCTGGGAAAAGGCTTCAGACTATCCACTCTGTCCATGCCGCTCATAATCTTGTAGACTTCTATCAGGTCGCGCCTCAACCTCCGTCTTTCCAGTGAGAACAAACCAAGTTTCTCCAGCCTCTCCTCATAGCTAATGCCTTTCATACCAGGCAACATCCTGGTAAATCTTTTCTGTGCCCTCTCCAAAGCCTCCACATCCTTCTGGTAGTGTGGCAACCAGAATTGAACACTTTATTCCAAGTGTGGCCTACCTAAGGTTCTATAAAGCTGCAACATGTTTTGCCAATTTTTAAAATCAATGCCCCAGCCGATGAAGGCAAGCATGCTGTATGCCTTCTTGACTACCTTCTCCACCTGCATCGCCACTTTCAGTGACCTGTGTACCTGTACACCCAGATCCCTCTGCCTATCAATATTCTTAAGGGTTCTGCCATTTACTGTACATTTACCATTTGCATTCAACCTTCCAAAATCCACTACCTCACATTTGTCTGGATTAAACTCCATCTGCCATCTCTCCGCACAAGTTTCCAAACAATCTATATCCTGTTGTATCCTCTGACAGTCTTCATCACTATCCACAATTCCACTAACCTTTGTATCACCCGCAAACTTACTAATCAAACCAGTTACATTTTCCTCCAAATCATTTATATATATTACAAACAGCAAAGGTCCCAGCACTGATCCCTGAGGAATGCCACTTATCACAGCCCTCCATTCAGAAATGCACCCTTCCACTGCTACCCTCTGTCTTCTATGACTGAGCCAGTTCTGTATCCATCTTGCCAGCTCATCTTTGATCCTGTGCGACTTCACCTTCTGCACCACTCTACCATGAGGGACCTTGTCAAAAGCTTTACTGAAGTCCATGTGGACAACATCCACTGCCCTACTCTCATCAATCATCTTTGTCACTTCCTCAAAAACATGATTTAGTGAGACACAACCTCCCCTTCACAAAACCATGATACCTCTCGCTAACACATCCACTTATTTCCAAGTGGGAGTAAATCCTGTCTTGAAGAATCCTCTCCAATATTTTCCCTACCACTGATGTAAGGTTCACTGGCCTGTAATTACCTGGATTATCCTTCTTCTTAAACAAGTGAACAACATTGGCTATTCTCCAATCCTCTGGGACCTCCTCTGCAGTCATGATGTGGAGATGCCGGCGTTGGACTGGGGTAAACACAGTAAGAAGTTTAACAACACCAGGTTAAAGTCCAACAGGTTTATTTGGTAGCAAAAGCCACACAAGCTTTCGGAGCTGCAAGCCCCTTCTTCAGGTGAGTGGGAATTATGTTCACAAACAAGGCATATAAAGACACAAACTCAATTTACATGAATAATGGTTGGAATGCGAATACTTACAACTAATCAAGTCTTTAAGAAACAAAACAGCATGAGTGGAGAGAGCATCAAGACAGGCTAAAAAGATGTGTATTGTCTCCAGACAAGACAGCCAGTGAAACTCTGTGGGGGTTACAAATAGTGGGACATGAACCCAATATCCCGGTTGAGGCCGTCCTCGTGTGTGCGGAACTTGGCTATCAGTTTCTGCTCAGCGACTCTGCGCCGTCGTGTGTCGCGAAGGCCGCCTTGGAGAACGCTTACCCGAATATCAGAGGCCGAATGCCCGTGACCGCTGAAGTGCTCCCCAACAGGAAGAGAACAGTCTTGCCTGGTGATTGTCGAGCGGTGTTCATTCATCCGTTGTCGCAGCGTCTGCATAGTTTCCCCAATGTACCATGCCTCAGGACATCCTTTCCTGCAGCGTATCAGGTAGACAACGTTGGCCGAGTTGCAAGAGTATCTACCTGGTACGTTGTCCACCTGATACACTGCAGGAAAGGATGTCCCGAGGCATGGTACATTGGGGAAACTATGCAGACGCTGCGACAACGGATGAATGAACACCGCTCGACAATCACCAGGCAAGACTGTTCTCTTCCTGTTGGGGAGCACTTCAGCGGTCACGGGCATTCGGCCTCTGATATTCGGGTAAGCGTTCTCCAAGGCGGCCTTCGCGACACACGACGGCGCAGAGTCGCTGAGCAGAAACTGATAGCCAAGTTCCGCACACACGAGGACGGCCTCAACCGGGATATTGGGTTCATGTCCCACTATTTGTAACCCCCACAGAGTTTCACTGGCTGTCTTGTCTGGAGACAATACACATCTTTTTAGCCTGTCTTGATGCTCTCTCTACTCATGCTGTTTTGTTTCTTAAAGACTTGATTAGTTGTAAGTATTCGCATTCCAACCATTATTCATGTAAATTGAGTTTGTGTCTTTATATGCTCTGTTTGTGAACAGAATTCCCACTCACCTGAAGAAGGGGCTTGCAGCTCCGAAAGCTTGTGTGGCTTTTGCTACCAAATAAACCTGTTGGACTTTAACCTGGTGTTGTTAAACTTCTTACTGTGTTTACCTCCTCTGTAACCAGTGAGGATACAAAGATTTCTCTCAAGGCCCCAGCAATTTCCACCCTTGCCTCTTTCAGCACTCTGGGTTTTTCCCATCAGGCCCTGGGGACTTGTCTACCTTAATGTTTCTCAAGAACCCCAATACATCCTCCTTTTTGATCTCAACATGATCCAAACTATCTACACCCTTCCCAGACTCATCATCCACCAAGTCCTTCTCTTTGGTGAACACTGATGCAAAGTATTCATTTAATACCTCACACATTTCCTCTGGCTCCATGCATGGATTCCCTCCCCTGTCCTTGAGTGGGCTAACCCTTTCCCTGGCTACCCTCTTGCTCTTTATATCTGTATAAAAAGCCTTGGGATTTTCCTTAATCCTGCTGGCCAATGACTCTTCATGACCCCTTTTAGCCCTCCTTACTCCGTGCTTAAGTTTCTTTCTACTTTCCTTGTATTCCATACTTGCTTTGTGTGTTCCCAGCCTCATGGCCTTGACAAATGCTTCCTTTTTCTCTTTGACTGGGCTCACAATATCTCTTGTTTTCCAAGCTTCCTGAAACTTGCCATACTTATCCTTCATCTTTACAGGAACGTGCTGGTCCTGAATTCCTATCAATTTACACTTGAAAGCCTCCCACATGCCAGAAGTTGATTTGCTCTCAAACATCTGCCCTCAATCTACATTCTTCAGTTCCTGCCTAATATTGTTGTAATTAGCCTTCCCCCAGTTTAGCACCTTAACTTGAAGACTACACTTATCTTTATTCATCAGTACATCAAAGCTTACTGAATTGTGGTCACTATTCCTGAACTGCTCCCCTACTGAAACGTAGACCACCTGGCTGGGCTCATTCCCCAATTCTAGGTCCAATATGGCCCCTTCTCTAGTTGGGCTATCTACATACTGTTTCAAGAAGCCTTCCTGGATGCCCCTTACAAACTCTGCCACATTCACGCCCCTAGCACTAAGTGAGTCCCAGTCAATATAGGGGAAGTTAAAATCTCCCACCACAACTACCCTGTTACTTTTACACCTTGCCAAAGTCTGCCAACATATCTGTTCCTCTGTCTCCCGCTGGCTGTTGGGAGGCCTATAGTAAACCCCCTAACATTGTGACTGCACCCTTCCTATTCCTGAGCTCTACCCATATTGCCTCGCTGTATGAGTCCTCCGAGGTGTCCTTCCGCAGTACAGCTGTGATATTCTGCTTAACCAGTAGTACAACTCCCCCACCCCTTTTACATCTCCTCCATGCTGCCTGTAACATCTGTATCCTGGAACATTAAGCTGTCCTTCCCTTAACCAAGTCTCTGTAATGGCAACAACATTATAGTTCCAAGTACTGATCCAAGCTCTCAGTTCCTGTTACACTCCTTGCATTGAAACAAATGCACTTCAGTCAACCAGACCCTCTTTGATTAGCAATCACACCCTGCCTGCTCTTTCTCTGAGTCTTACTGACCCTAATCTCTAGTTTTTACCTTTGTAAAAGGTAAAAAAACAATCACTTACAGCAGAGACTACTATCTCAGTGTGTCATTCAGATGAATGGAGGTTGATGCCTTTTATTACAATAGAACATTGATAACTTTGTTGAAATTATGTTAATCACGAGTCCTAAACTGTGATCCAATAAATATGGGATAGGATAAGCTGTGCTTTATTAAAAATAGCAGAGATTTACAAATTCTAGGCTGGAGTTTAGTCATCATATAATATTTTGTAATTAACTGCCATGTGGAAATTGTGATATTTTTCCGGGTTGTTTAGATTGATATCTAACTTGTTTTCAATGGTAGAATCATTTGGATGTTGCCATGGGGGACAGAAGTCAGGAGGTTGGAAAGATCCCCCATTGTGATCCTGCCTCCAATGTTTTTGTTGCAAACTGAACTCTTCCTGCTGTGAAGTCCCACTTTATGTCGGAGGTGAGTCTTCCATCTCAATCAGAAAACCCGATGAGGAACCAAGATGGGATGATTCTGGAGCGGGCCTGGTGAAGAGCCTGATGATCCTCTTTAAGTGTTGGCAACAGGTCAGCGCTTCAGCTGCCAGCACATAAAAGAACTGAAATTAGCCTCCTGTGCCCTCAAAATTTTGCCTTCTATGGAATCATTTCCCTGTCTGTATCATTTACTCTCCTCAATCCTTTAGCCCCTAAAAATCCTGTAACGCATCTTTCAAGGCCTACTGTCCTACCTCCATGGCCATTCCCATCTCTTTTCACTCGGTGGGTTGCAGGGGGCTTCCTCCTGGTGAAAGGTCTGTAAGGTCTGATCTCAGGTCTTTCGATGAGGTGGGGGGGGGGGGCGGTCAGGGAGGCACTTCCTGCAAAATGGCTACTGACAGAAACTGAGGTAGGGCTTCCACCCCTGTCTGTCAGCAGCCACTTATTTTGCCACCCACCTCCTTTTGATCTCATTTCAAGACCACAAATTCCTGCTCCTGGTGTCACGCAATCAAATTTTTGTCATTAAATATGATCAGAAAACTTCCACCTCAAAAAATGAAACTCTGCCATCACAGTAAAAATATAATTGAAATTAAAGTCTGCTACATCTTTATAAAGATACAGTTTTGAATCCACAGTGTTGAATCCACAGTGAACACCGAGACTCAATTTCCACCATGGATGACTATCAAATCTCTTCTATAAATACCTGGCAATTTTCTTAATCTTTATTGGCTAATACTCAACCTTCCTCATTAATTAAAGTTTTTTCATTTGATAATAAATGTCTATAATCCACTTTTGTTATTCACTAATTATAATCTCCCTCCTCAAAGTAACTCAATCCTTTGCAATCCTATCTTCAGATACATGGGAACACCACCATATGGAAGTTCCCCTCCAAGTCACTCACCGTTTTGACTTGGAAATATATCACCGTTCTTTCATTGTTGCGGAGTCAAAATCCTGGAACTCCTTCCTTAACAGCACTGTGGGAGTACCTACACTTCAGGGATTGTAGCAGTTCAAGAAGGCAGCTGACTACCACCTTCATAAGGCCAATTAAGGATGTGCAATAATTGCACATCCCTTGAATAATTTTTTTTTAATTTAAAAAGAACCACCACACCACAATTTCTCTTCTGCAAATGTTAGTGTCCTGGAACATGGGCTCTGCTGCTTCACTAGTTTGGGAAGCATCTTGCAATATAACTCAGAAAGAGCCCAAAAGGTACACTGTAACTTGATGCATGATTCAAAACACTGCCATTTAAAAGAGTAAATTTTTAGTGCCTTCTAAGTGGAAGATATAGAGATACAGGAGTAGGAAGAGCTACACAAAGAGATCACCGCCTTCAACAGCTCTTCCTATCATTTAACTCAGTCTTCCAAACCTCCAGATGAATGCCCTCAGTTTATTCACAGTCTAGCTATTTCTATCAAATCATGAAACAAGATCTCTCAATACCAATCCAAAAAAACGACACAGCAAGGATTCGGGTCAAAATGTGTTTAAAATGCTATCAAACAAATTTAAAAACCAATTTGCTACCCGAGTGGGTACAGCACTGGAGGTGGAAGGGTATTGGTCATCGACTTAATAAACTGGAGATGGTCAAAAAGTATAGACTCATAGAGCTCTGACCTGAATTCTTTCTCCTTCAAAAAAGAGAGTTGCCAATAACCAGCATGGGCAGTGCTGCCAGCTAACCCATCATATGTAAATAAGGCACAAACCAAATATGGGTTCATGCCTCTTACCCGCTTCATCAGGTGGGCACCTCAGATTCCATACTAACGTTATACCAGATATGTATGCAAGTTCATAATCTCCCCCATTGGCTAAGGCTACCTCCGCACTATTTAAATAGATGTGACTTAACCTCAGCTGTAGTAAAACATTTTATTGCACGAGTACTTCTCCAGACATTAGAAATAAAATACCTTCATCTCAACAATCTAACTCAGAATGCCACCCAGACCCTGCTGAACGTTTTTGAAAATAAGTTTAGGAATGAAAGCCATTTCTACCTGTTGTGGTCAGGCATCAGGATGTCGTCGGTGAATGGCAAATTACATCATAAACTGTTGTGTGAACGTCGGGTACTCGAATAATATCATACACCGTACTTAATTTATCTGGACGAATCTGGAATATATTAGGTGAGGAAAACATATCTTTTCAGTTGGTTTAAAATTAATTCCCATCTCCTCAAGCCATGATTTAGAATGGTCACAGCATTCTAGCACAATGAGAAAAGACAACTTCCTTGTGGCAAAAACAGAAAATGCTGAAAATACTCTGGTCGTATCTGTGGCGAGAGTAACAGAGTTAACATTTCAAGTCCAATATAATTCTTCTGCAAAGAGGAAGGCAGGTAGAAATGTGTTGAAATGGGTTTATGCTGCTGAAAGTGGGTAAGGGGAGAAAGAACTTAAGGGAACTAAAACAGATAATGCTGGAAAATCTCAGCAGGTCTGACAGCGATGGCTCAAGGACAATGAAGGGAAGTTACGCGTGCAGCCACAAGAAGTGTGTCAAATCCTTAATGAGTACTTTGTATTGGTATTCACAAAGCAAAAGGACATGACGGATGTTGAGGTCAGGGATAGGTGTATGGATGCTCTAGAGAATGTCAATATATCGAAGGAGGAAGTGTTGAATATCCTAAATTGCATTAAGGTAGACAAGTCCCTGGGGCTGGATGGGATCTATCCCAGGTTACTGCGGGAGGCAAGTGAAGAAATAGCTGGGGCCTTAACAGTTATCTTCACATTCGTTTTGACCACAGGTGAGGTTCCAGAGGACTGGAGAATAGCCAATGTTGTTCCCTTGTTTAAGAAAGGAAGCAGGGATAATCCAGGAAAATATAGGCTAGTGAGCCTGATGTCAGTGGTGGGGAAGCTTTTGGAGAAGATACTGAGGGACAGGATATAGACACATTTGGAAGAAAATGGACTAGTTAGCAACAGGCAGCATTATGTTGTATGGGGAAGGTCATGGCTCACCAACTTGATTGAATTTTTTGAAGAATTGACAAAGATAATTGATGAGGGAAGGGCTGTGGTGTTTATGTAGACCTTAGGAAGGCATTTGACAAGGTCCCACATGTCAGACTAGTACAAAAATTAAAATCACACGGGATATGGAGTGGGCTAGCTAAGTGGATACAGAATTGGCGTGGTTACAGAAGACAGAGAGTAGTAATGGAAGGGTGTTTTTCAGAATGGAGATCTGGAGGGATCAATGGGCAACATGGTGGCACAATGGTTAGCACTGCTGCTTCAAAGTGCCAGGGTCCAGGTTCGATTCCCAGCTTGGATCACTGTCTGTGTGGAGTTTGCACGTTCTCCCCATGTATGCGCGGGTTTCTACCGGGTGCTCCAGTTTCCTCCCATAGTACGAAAGATGTGCTGGTTAGGTGCATTGGCCATGCTAAATTCTCCCTCAGTGTACCCAAACAGGTGCCACAGTGTGGTGACTAGGGGATTTTCACAGTAACTTTGTTGCAGTGTTAATGTAAGCCTACCTGTGACACTAATAAATAAACTTTAAACTGTAGCCAGTGGTGTTCCACAGGGATCAGTGCTGGGACCTCTGTTGTTTGTAGTATATATAAATGATCTGGAGGAAAATGTGGATGGTATGATTAGTAAGTTTGCGGATGACACGAAGATTGGTAGAGTTGCTGATAGTGTCAGGGATTGTCAGAGGATAAAACAGGATATAGATAGATTGGAGTCTTGGGCACAGAAATGGCAGATGGAGTTTAATCCGGACAAATGTAAGCTGATTCGTTTTGGAGGATCAATTTTAGATGTGAATTATATTGTTAATGACAGAACCCTTAGGAACATTAACATACAGAGGGATCTGGATGTGCAGGTCCACAGTTCCCCAAAAGTGGCAACGCAGGTGGCCAAGGTGGTTAAGAAGGCATATGGCATGCTTGCCTTCATCAGCCGGGCATTGAGTACAAGAGTTGGGAATCATTTGCAGCTATATAAAATCTTGATTAGGCCGCATTTGGAGTATTGCACGCAGTTCTGGTCACCATACTACCAGAAGGATGTGGAAGTTCTGCAGACAGTGCAAAGAAGGTTCACCAGGATGTTGCCTGATTTCAAGGGTGTTGGCTAAGAGGAGAGGCTGAATAAACAAGAATTGTTTTCCATAAGACCATAAGACCATAAGACATAGGAGCGGAAGTAAGGCCATTCGGCCCATCGAGTCCACTCCACCATTCAATCATGGTTGATTTCAACTCCATTTACCCGCTCTCTCCCCATAGCCCTTAATTCCTCGAGAAATCAAGAATTTATCAATTTCTGTCTTGAAGACGCTCAACGTCTCGGCCTCCACAGCCCTCTGTGGCAATGAATTCCACAGACCCACCACTCTCTGGCTGAAGAAATTTCTCCTCATCTCTGTTCTAAAGTGACTCCCTTTTATTCTAAGGCTGTGCCCCCGCGTCCTAGTCTCCCCTGTTAATGGAAACAACTTCCCTACGTCCATCCTATCTAAGCCGTTCATTATCTTGTAAGTTTCTATCAGATCTCCCCTCAACCTCCTAAACTCCAATGAATATAATCCCACGATCCTCAGACGTTCATCGTATGTCAGGCCTACCATTCCTGGGATCATCCGTGTGAATCTCCGCTGGACCCGCTCCAGTGCCAGTATGTCCTTCCTGAGGTGTGGGGCCCAAAATTGCTCACAGTACTCCAAATGGGGCCTAACCAGTGCTTTATAAAGCCTCAGAAGTACATCCCTGCTTTTGTATTCCAAGCCTCTTGAGATAAATGACAACATTACATTTGCTTTCTTAATTACGGACTCAACCTGCAAGTTTACCTTTAGAGAATCCTGGACTAGGACTCCCAAGTCCCTTTGCACTTTAGCATTATGAATTTTGTCACCGTTTAGAAAATAGTCCATGCCTCTATTCTTTTTTCCAAAGTGTACAACCTCGCACTTGCCCACGTTGAATTTCATCAGCCACTTCTTGGACCACTCTCCTAAACTGTCTAAATCTTTCTGCAGCCTCCCCACCTCCTCAATACTACCTGCCCCTCCACCTATCTTTGTATCATCGGCAAACTTGGCCAGAATGCTCCCAGTCCCGTCATCTAGATCGTTAATATATAAAGAGAACAGCTGTGGCCCCAACACTGAACCCTGCGGGACACCACTTGTCACCGGTTGCCATTCTGAGAAAGAACCTTTTATCCCAACTCTCTGCCTTCTGTCTGACAGCCAATCGTCAATCCATGTTAGTACCTTGCCTCGAATACCATGGGCCCTTATTTTACTCAGCAGTCTCCCGTGAGGCACCTTGTCAAAGGCCTTTTGGAAGTCAAGATAGATAACATCCATTGGCTCTCCTTGGTCTAACCTATTTGTTATCTCTTCAAAGAACTCTAACAGGTTTGTCAGGCACGACCTCCCCTTACTAAATCCATGCTGACTTGTCTTAATCCGACCCTGCACTTCCAAGAATTTAGAAATCTCATCCTTAACGATGGATTCTAGAATTTTGCCAACAACTGAGGTTAGGCTAATTGGCCTATAATTTTCAGTGGAAAGACAGAGGCTAAGGAGAGACCTGATAGAGTTCTACAAAATTATGAGAGGCATAGACAGGGTAAATAGAGCCTTTTTCCTAGGGCGAAAGTGTCAATTACTAGGGGGCACAGATTCAAGGTGAGAGGTGGAAAGTTTAAGAGAGATATGTGTGGGAAGTTTTTCACTCAGAGAATGATGGGTGCCTGGAACATGCTGCCAGAGGATGTGGTGGAAGCAGGCAATTAGCAACATTTAAGAGGCATCTGTTTGGGTACATGAATAGGGAGGGAATAGAGGGGTATGGACCAAGTAAGGGTAGAAGGTTTGTTTTTTAGTATAGTTAGGGTATGATGATCAGCACAGGCTTGGTGGGGTGAAGGGCCTGTTCCTGTGCTGTACTTTTTTTTGTTCTTTGAGATTTTCCAGCATTTTCTGTTTTTGTTTCAGATTCCTTTATTGTAGAACAGAATGGAAGTTCGGGGACAGAGTAGAAACAACACAACTTCAATGTTGTGTTGCTCTTGCCACTGGCTGTCGATAAGTCTAGATTATAAACCTAACATAGTCGAGGGCAGAAAATAAACAAACATTCAGCAGCAACAAGCAGTATTTAGTGAGTTTTTAAATAAATCAAAACTGTCAATCATCCAGGCACTTTGAAGTTTCCAAAACAACTAACCACAAATCCTTGAAACCATTTATCTTGTGTAAACAAACATTATAATGTTAACATCAGAGGTCAGAGAGCCTGAGCTGTCAATCAAACACTGTTTGCTCTGGGGAGCAGGTGTTCCCGTATGATAATAGTTGTCTGGGCTCTCAGCCAAGCCTCATAAGTATGCTTGGACCCCAACCACATCCATTCCCAACATCAGCAAGGCCCAAAAATTTAGCCAATTTCTGTATTTCCACAATGGTGTCAGATCTAAGTATTTCCAGTTTTTTCTCTGGGATGGCACAGTGGCACAGTGGTTAGTACTGCTGCCTCACAGCACAAGGGACTCGGGTTTGATCCCAGCCTAGGATCACTGTCTGTGTGGAGTTTGCATGTTCTCCCTGTGTCTGTATGGGTTTTCTCCAGGTGCTCCAGTTTCCTCCCACAGTCCAAAGATGGGTGGGTTAGTTGGATGGGCCATATTAAATTGCCCCTTAGTGCCAGGGGGACTAGAATGGCAAATACGTGGGGTTATGTGGATAGGGCCAGGGTGGGATTGTTGTTGGTGCAGGCTCGATGGGTCAAATGGCCTCCTCCTGCGCTGTAGGGATTCTACAATTCTATGATTCTATGTCAAATTGAGGAAAACGTTTGATTGCTGGAGCTGGAAGTTGCTGTTACTTCATCTGTGCGCTAACTAGATATTTGGTATTCTGAAGGTTCTAGTGATATTTAATCAGCTTTGCAGAAAGTAACTACAGATACGGATTTTCCAATGTGAATCTTGATATGGAAAGGCTATTTGGGAGGCAGATATTGGCCTCTCTGCTTTCTGCATGTATATACCCATTCAGCAAAGTTTACATAGCTGGGAGATTTCTCTTATACATCGTTGCCTTAAACAGCTGTACTTCCTGCTGAAGAGCAAGAGGAATGGTGTCAATTGCTACATGAAGATTTGCAGCCAATTCTAACCAGGAGAACAGCAATGTCTGTAACAGTCACAGTTAGCACTGTATTCTTTGTAACTGGATCCTTCCTGGCAAAATCTGGTCATCTTTGTCAAATTGGAGAAGCAGGTCACAAGTCTAAAATGAAGGTCATTGATGTTTTCTTCAGGGACACCACATATTCATTTTGTTATCACTGGTTAGCTTGAGAGATAGAGATCAAATTCTGTGGACTGGCAGGTTGCCCAGAGCTACAAGGAGCAATTGACTAAATAGATGAGGCACTCAAAACCCCACATGAAAATTTTCTAAACTTTCACCAGCAAGAAAATCATTCAATTAATGTACAGTTTTCTGCACAGGTTCCACTTGGAAGGACAAGCGCAGCAGATGCATAGGAACAGCACACCTGCAATTTCCCCTTCAAGCCACTCACCATCCTGACTTGGGAACATATTGCTGTTCCTTCACTGCCGCTGGGTCACAATCCTGGAGCTCTCTCCCCAACAGCACTGTGGGTGTACCTACATGAACTGCAGCGATTAAAGAAGGCAGCTCAACATGCTCTCAAGGGCAATTAGGGATGTGAAATAAATGTTGGCCGAGCCAGCAATGTCCACATCCGTGAAAGAACAAATTGAACAAAAATGCCAGGAAGCTCAAGTTAAACTTCAGAGACTTGAACACAAAGTCTAGGCTGAAACTCCAGGTCAGTACGAAGGGAGTACTACACTGTCAGAGGTGCTGTCTTTCAGATAAAATGTGAAGCTTTCAGGTGTACATAAAAGATCCTATTGCATGGTTTCAAAGAAGAGCAGGTGAATTCTCCTGGTATCCTGGCCAATATTTATTCCTCAACCAACATCAGTAACACAGATTATTTGGTCATGATCACATTGCTGTTTGTGGGACCTTGCTGTGTGCAAATTGGAGTGTTTCTTACATTATAATAGTAGCTACACTTCTAAATATACAGTGGCACAGTGGTTAGCCCTGCTGCTTCACAGCGCCAGGGACCAGGGTTCGATTGCCAGCTTGAGCCACTGTCTCTGCTGTCTATATATTCTCCCCGTCTCTGCGTGGGTTTCCTCCGGGTACTCCGGTTTCCTCCCACAGTCTGAAAGATGTGCTGGTTTGGTGCATTGGCCATGCTAAATTCTTCCAGGCAGGTGCCAGGGTATGGCAGCTTGAGGATTTTCACAGTAACTTCATTACAGTGTTAATGTAAGTCTACTTGTGACATTAATAAATCAACTTAAAACCTAAGTGCTTTACAAAGTCTTCTTCCAACTTTAACAATTGCAAGTCCTCACAGAAACAAAGCCTGAAGTCTATGATGCCAAACCATGAAACCTTTCAGAAAAATATTTTCCAAAAGACGTTAACAAATTATATATTCTTCTTGTAATAGCCGCTCAATATCAGGTCTACCTTGGATGCCAGGCACCTTAACTGCCCTAGTTCCTAATGCACTATTTCCATAGGGTGTTTCTTGAGTGAGATGAGCTTTGATAATTCCATATGCAAATAATAATAAACTTTTCAGCAGCACAATCTCAACATTTACAATTGGATTGTTCAGCAAAATGAAAGCTAGCTCATTAAATAAAAGCACATGTGACAGGTTCTGTTCAGTGTTAAAGAAATATTCAGCTTATAAAACCAGTTTCGCTCAGCAGATCGATACACCCACCTGTTGAAGCTCTGCTGGTTCCGGCACTGCAATGAATTCATAAATTCCATAATCATCCACAGGAGGTTCTTGTTCCTCTGAAAATAAAGAGGAAATGATTGACATATATGGGAAAGTCTGAATGATTGAAAATAGCCCAACTTTACAGGTGTGGGGCATCTATGCATGACAATGATTTTCTACGCAAACAGCAATATTTTTTAAATGCAGCTTAATGGTTTGAAAACATGAAAAGCAAAGGTCTGTGGGATAGTGTGAAAGTTATTGTTAACGACAGTTTCTGTTGGTATTCCTAATGGATACTCAGCTTTAATCTAAAATTGAACTGGGTGGAAAATTGGTGAGAATGTGGCGCAACTGGAGACCACAAGATTGAGGTCAGAGACCCTGTGAGTGGGGTGTACAGTGCCAGCCGCCATTCCCCATGGGTACCCCATGTTGAACATAGTGTTTGTGTGTCCATGCCATACGTGCTCCAACAACTTCCCAACTGACCAAATTGTGATGTCAATCAGGCTTACCAACTGGTTTAATGCATGATTTCCAAATGTGGATCACGCCAATCCATTCATTGTCATCGCTTGTTATACACCACAGGATATGCATAAACAGCTGTAAGGGGAACCCACGTCTCGGGTTATTTAAAGGAAGGATCAGACAACCAACCTGCAAATAGTTTTATCTAACCATAAAGCAAAAGACCAGAGCTATAATAAAACCTCAGAAATCAAGAGGTTAAATAGGCGTGGGGCAAGTAGAGTATTTAATCTGCAAGCCAGAAAAAAAATAAACCAAATGCAAAGCCCAGGCTTGCCTTATTATAGACCGTGAGAAAGGACAGGATCCGACAAGCCTCTTAAAATGAGTGCTGTTGGATTTCCGTTTCAAGAACATGGGCTGTATTGGCTCAGTCAAGTGCTGTACGGAGACTGTGGATGAAGAAAATGTTGATCACAAAGAAAGGAAAGATTGACAGGTGCTGCACTGAACAAACGATTTCCTTCAAAAATTCACTCAAGTCTAATTTACATACAGTATAGGGTGGAGCAAACTATATTGTGTTGGTAGCTGTGAACTATTACCAACAACTTGTTTTACTGGCTTGTCCACAAGTTCAATTGTGGAATTAAATTACTGTGCTTACATTGTAGTGAAATGGGTGAAGAGGATCTAACAGACTGTTGAAACTGCAACCAGCAAATAAAAATGTTATTTTCATGAATGTTGTCAAAGGTCTTACGAAAAGAGATATAATATTCAAAAAGTTTTAGGGTGCAAGCAAATAATATGTCCATTCTAAAGCTGGATTTAATGGTGGCAGCAGGGATCCCACTGCTGGGCCCGAAAGCAGGGACATCTCCACTTTGGCGGTCAGTGGGACATGGGGCCACGTATTGTCAGCAGTAGCCACCAGCACTGCCATCCCTCTTAAGGATAGCCACCCACCACCCAAGAGTTACTGGCCAATCATAGAATCATACAGTGCAGAAGAAGCCCTTTGGCCCATCAAGTCTGCACCAGCACATTAGAAACACCTGAACTCCCACCTAATCCCATCTGCCAGCACTTGGCCCATAGCCCTGAATGTTACGATGTGCCAAGTGCTCATCTAGATACTTTTTAAAGGATGTGAGGCAACCTGCCTCTACCACCCTCCCAGGCAGCATATTGCAGACTATCACCACCTTCTGGGTAAAGAAGTTTTTCCTCACATCGCCCCTAAACCTCCTTCCCCTCACCTTGAACCTATGTCCCCTGATGACTGACCCTTCATCTAAGGGGAACAGCTGCTCCTTATCCACTCTGTCCATGTCCCCCATAATCTTGTATGCCTCGATCAGGTCTCCCCTCAGTCTTCTCTGCTTCAATGAAAACAACCCAAGTCTACCCAACCTCTCTTCATAACTTAAATGTTCCATCCCAGGCAGCATCCTGGTGAATCTCCTCTGCACCTCCTCCAGTACAATCACAGCCTTCCTATAATGTGGCAACCAGAACTGCACACAGTACTCTAGCTGTGGCCTCACCAAAGTTCTATACAACTCCAATATGACTTCCCTGCTTTTGTAATCTATACCCCGATTGATAAAGGCAAGTATGCCATGTGTCTGTTTCACCAACCTACGAACATGCCTTTCTGCTTTCACAGATCTGTGGACAAACATGCCAAGGTCCCTTTATTCTTGAACTGAGGAGTGTCCTATCCTTCATTGAATACTTTCCTGTCAAATTGCTCCTTCCAAACCTCACAGAAGAACAGAAGTCTCAGCAGTCTCAGCACTGCGACCAGAAGTGGTGGCCACTGCTGGTGTTGCACTGGAAATGTGAGGGCTCATTGATGGACATGCCCTCTCACGACAACGTCAGTGGGGTTAGAGTGTGCCGGGAGTCAGTCAAGCAGAACTTGCTGAGAGGAAGATGGGTTGGTGAGGGCAAGTAGCACTATTGTTTCCAGGATGGCCGTTGCCATTGGGGATTCACTCCATGTGTCAAAGACTTACCAAAAGAGTTTTTGGTATTGAATTTCTGCTCAAGTTTCCACTCCAATTCAATATTAAGCTAGCAGAATAACTGGGGTGATAATAGCACAGTAGTAATAATATCACTGGACTAGTAGTCCAGGCCCAGGTTCAAATCTCACTGTGGCAGCTGATAGAATTTAACTTCAATTAATATAAAAATCTGGAATTGAAAGCTAATCTCAAGACTATTGTCGATTGTTGTGAAAGACTCACCTGGTTCACTAGTGTGCTTTACAGATGGAAATCTACCATCCTTACCTGACCTGGCCTACATGTGACTACAGATCCACACCAATGTTGTTGATTCTTAACTGTCCTCTGAAATGGCCAAGCAAGTCATACAGTTTTCGGATGAACACGAAATAGAGTCATGGAGTCATAAGAGATTTACAGCATGGAAACAGGCCCTTTGGCCCAACTTGTCCATGCCGCCCTTTTTCTTTAAAACCCTAAGCTAGTCCCAACTGCCCGCATTTGGCCCATATCCCTCTATACCCATCTTACCCATGTGACTGTCTAAATGCTTTTTAAAAGACAAAATTGTACCAGCCTCTACTACTACCTCTGGCAGCTTGTTCCAGACACTCACCACCCTCTGTGTGAAAAAATTGCCCCTCTGGACCCTTTTGTATCTCGCCACCCTCAACTTAAATCTATGCCCACTAGTTTTAGACTCCCCTACCTTTGGGTAAAGATATTGATTATCTAATTGATCCATTCCCCTCATTATTTTATAGACCTCTATAAGATCACCCCTAAGCCTCCTACGCTCCAGAGAAAAAAGTCACAGTCTATCCAGCCTCTCCTTTTAACTCAAACCATTAAGTCCCGAGAGCATCCTAGTAAATCTTTTTTGTACTCTTTCTAGTTTAGTAATATTCTTTCTATAATAGGGTGACCAGAACTGTACACAGTATTCCAAATGTGGCCTTATCAATGTCTTGCACAACTTCAACAAGACTTTCCAACTCCTATATTCAATGTTCTGAGCAATGATACCAAGCATGCTGAATGCCTTTTTCACCAATCTATCCACCTGAAAGTGACTTCACTTTCAAGGAGCTATGAACCTGTATCCCTAGATCTATTTGTTCTGTAACTCTCCCCAACGCCCTACCGTTAACTGAGTAAATCCTGCCGTGGTTCGATCGACTAAAATGCATCACCTCTCATTTATCTAAATTAAACTCCATCTGCCATTTGTCAGCCCACTGGCCCAATTGATCAAGATCTCGTTGCAATCCGAGATAACCTTCTTCACAGTCCACTATGGTGTCATCTGCAAACTTACGAATATGCCTCCTATATTCTCATCCAAATCATTAATATAATTGACAAATAACAGTGGACCCAGCACTAATCCCTGAGGCACACCGCTGGTCAAAGTTTGAAAAACAACCCTCTACAATCACCCTCTGGCTTCTATCATCAAGCCAATTTTGTATCCATTTAGCTACCTCACCCTGGATCCCGTGAAATTTAACCTTATGCAACAACCTACCATGCGGTGCCTTGCTAAGGTCCATGTATACAACATCAATTGCACTGCGCTCATCTACCTTCTTGCTTACCCCTTCAAAAAACTCTATTAAATTTGTGAGACATGATTTTCCACTCACAAAGCCATGCTGACTGTCCCTAATCAGTCCTTGCGTCCCTAAATGCCTGTAGATCCTGTCTCTCAAAATACCTTCCAACAACTTACCCACCACAGATGTGAGGCTCACTGGCCTGTAGTTCCCAGGCTTTTCCCTGCAGCCCTTTTTTAAACAAAAGCACAACACTTACCACCCTCCAATCTTCAGGCACCTCACCTGTGACTATCGATTATTCAAATATCTCTGCTAGGGGACCCGCAATTTCCTCCCTAGCCTCCCACAATGTCCTGCGATACACTTCATCAAACCCGGGGATTTATCTACCTTGGTGCGCTTTAAGACTTCCAGCACCTCCTTCTCTGTAATATGTACACTCCTCAAGACATCACTATTTATTTCCCCAAGTTCCCTAACATCCATGCTTTTCTCAACAGTAAATATTGATGAGAAATATTCATTTAGGATCTCACCCATCTCTTGTGGATCCACACATAGACTACGTTGTTGATCCTTAAGAGGTCCTACTCTCTCCCTAGTTACTCTTTTACCTTTATGTATTTGTAGAAGCTTTTTGGATTCTCCTTTGCCTTCTCTGGCAAAACAATCTCGTGTCCCCTTTTTGCCCTCCTAATTTCTCTCTTAACTCTACTCCTCCATCCTCTATACTCTTTAAGGGATTCACTTGATCCCAGCTGCCTGTGCATGTCATATGCTTCCTTCTTCTTCTTGACCAGGGCCTCAATATCCCGAGTCATCCAGGGTTCCCTACTTCTGCCAGCCTTGCCCTTCACTCTAAGAGGAATGTGCTTACCCTGAACCCTGGTTAACACACTTTTGAAAGCGTGCCACTTACCAGATGTCCCTTTGCCTTCCCACAGACTCCCCCAATTAACTTTTGAAAGTTCCTGCCTGATACCATCAAAATTGGCCTTGCCCCAATTTAGAATTTTAACTTTTGGGCCAGACCTATCATTCTCCATAGCTACCTTAAAACTATGGTCACTGGTCCCAAAGTGATCCTTCACTAACACTTCTGTCACCTTCCCCTCCTTATTTCCCAAGAGGAGGTCAAGTTTTGCCCCCTCTCTGGCTGACCTTGCCAGTAACACCCACATCCCATGAAAGAATGAAGAAAACTACACAGGATAATTTCCCGCCCAATGTGTCTCTAACCTGCTCTGGCTCTCCTAAATCCAGAAATTATTAATAGTATCGCCTGTGTGACCATGCCCACATTTCATTACCTTGCTTCAATGACATTCCTGCCTTTGACACTTCTGACCATCTATCCTCCTCCACCCTCTCTCTCCCATTGTTCAGTTCAATCATTTTATTCTCACTTGAAACAATTGTTGCCTGACTCACACTTCGGCCAAACATCCAATTCCTTGCCAGCAACCACTGGGCAGAAAGCCAGGAGTTAAAGTGGGTGCCAGTGTATTCAACCATTTCTGCAAGTTTCCACAGGACCTCTGTCTGCCTCAAACACAAGTACCTTACAATGGAAGGCTGGGAAAAGGGTGACAGGGTGGGAGGGAAACCCCATTTGAGGGCTACATCATCCCCAACATGGTGAAAACATCCAGAATGTCTAACAAAAAGAGACTGTCAAACACTGAAAGGTCATCAATAAGGTCAATTTGCGTGTCCAGACTTGGATATAGTTCCGGGCCCCTAAAGGTCATTTTGCAACAATGAATGTTTCCAGCTCTGTTATAGAGGAGAGCAGTGGGCAATCCTGTGGCATGTTTCTAGAATGGCTGATGGCTCCCCAGTCTGGGCATCCCCTGTTACATTTTATAATCTTCTTTGTTCAGTAGACACACAAGATATGTCCCTGATAGTG